>NW_026778973.1:634435-734435 GCF_030144855.1 Hypanus sabinus | reverse complement strand
AAACTTTCCAAATAGGAAGATTGGATGCCGGCTCAGCCGTCAGAACAATTTTAGGGAACACACTTAAAAACTCTGCGGGATCTCTCCGGTTCCGGACGCGCGGTTGCCCCGTCTCGGGCTTCAGTGTCGACTGGTCTCGACCCTCCGGGTGGTGTGTTTCCCGCCGGTCTGATTGCCCCGGTCTCGCGTGGAATCGGGGTGGGGGGGGGGGGGAATGATCGATCGGACTCTTCACCTGTTGGGGAAGTACCCGACCCAAGTGAGCCGGGCCCCGGATTGAGAAGCCGCATCGATTCAGGCGATTAATCATGTCCTGGGACTCCTCGCCGTAATCAAAGTGCACAGCTGGAATGATAGATGGCTGGTGTCGGCACAGAGCACCCTAACAGGACTGTACGCTTGCCATCTGAGGAGTCAATGTGTGCGCAATCACACGCCGCAGCCACCGCTGACTGGCCGGCCCGATCCATCATCACCATCTAATAGGCAAACCTATTAGCGCACAACTGCTTTCTGAGGGGGGATTTCTTTTTTCCGAAAGTGGGAATATACTTCTGTTAAAACCGATTTTTAAAAAAACATCCCAGAAGTGAATGTCGAATTAAATTGAGAAATACGCACTCACACAACAGTCACCACTAATACACTCACACACAATCACAGACTCACACTCACACACAATCACAGACTCACACTCACACACAATCACAGAGACACACTCACACACAATCACAGACTCACACTCACACACATTCACAGACTCACACTCACACACAATCACAGAGACACACGCACACACAATCACAGACTCACACTCACACACAATCACAGAGACACTCACACACATTCACAGACTCACACTCACACACAATCACAGAGACACGCACACACAATCACAGACTCACACTCACACACAATCACAGATACACACACACACACACAGACGCACACAGAGACACACACAATCACAGATTCACAAACACAGACACACGTACACATACACACACATAGACATTCACACAGTCACACATATACTCACACGCACATGCACATGCACAAACACAACACACATCCACACAGACGAAACATACACACACAGTTACAGATACACAGATACATACACTCACAATTCACACACAAAACTTACAATCACACACAAATGCTCACACATTCGCAGACACGTACACACACTCATAAACATGTACCTGCACAAAGATATCGAACCACAGGCATGGGTTTCTCACTCGTGTGCACCAGCAGCACACACGTACAACCCGTTTGTCATTAGTGTACACGTGAGGTCACACAAGTAACTCACAAAGAAATGCACACACACCTCCCTTGAATGTACAGACAACTAGATACACAACCTCTCTCTCTCACACACACTCTCACACACTCACACAGACACACACACACACACAAGTAGTCTCACAGTATCAATAATGCACGCACAGCCACACACTTTCTTTCTCTCTCACACACCTTCCACTAATGCACGCACAACCACATACACAAAAAACATCTTCCTCACACATCCACACAACCAAATACAAAACCCTCTCTCTCTTTCTTTCTCCCTCTCCCCTCTCTTTCTCCCCATCTCTCTCCCCCCCTCTCTCCCTCGCTCTCTTTCTTTCTCCCTCTCCCCCTCCCTCGCTCTCTTTCTTTCTCCCTCTCTCCCCTCTCTTTCTCCCCCCCTCTCTCTTTCTCTCCCTCGCGCTCTCTCTCCCCTCTCTCTTTCCCTCGCTCTCTTTCTTTCTCCCTCTCTCCCCCTCTTTCTCTCCCCCTCTCTGTCTCTCCCTCGCTCTCTCTCTCTCCCCCACCCTCTCTCTCACACACACAGACAAGCGAGCGCATGCACACAACCCAGCCAGGATTTCTCATATAATTTTAATTTCCCAGTCACCACTGCCAGGACACACACTGCTCCACCCGTCACTCTCCCACTGACAATGATAACCTGCAGATGAACTCGACTTCGCAGAGCCTTCAATAGCTTGTTCCAACATCCATTCACGTCATGTCATTGGTAAAATAGGATTAATAATTCCAGTGCCTGGCCCCAGCTCAATAATGCCAATAGTCTGAGGGATGTGACGTGCCTGACTCGGTCTCCTGGGAAGCGATGTGTGTTACGGCCCGGTATGTAATTTCACTCAGGGGCACGGGCAAGTCGCTTATTAATACCACAGCTCGGATCGCCACATGCGCAGGCGTCTTTTATGCAGTGAACCCCCCCTCCCCCCAAAAAAGTGGGCACCTGACGTGTGTGACGTTTTCCACAAGACGTGGGAGCAGAGCTTAGTCCATTCAGCCCATCGAGTCTGCCCCGCCGTTCCATCGCGGCTGATTAATTTTCCCTCTCGACCCCTCCCCCACCCCACCCCGCCGATTCTCCTGCCTGCTCCCCGCCATCTTTGATGCCCTGACTAATCAAGAACACATCCACCTCCGCTTAGGGGAGACATCAGGGGTAAGTTTTTTTACACAGAGGGTTGTGGGCGCCCGGAATGACTTGCCAGGGATGGAGGTGGAGGCAAAAACATCAGGGGTATTTAAGAGCCTCTTGGACAGGCACATGGATGAAAGAAAAATAGAGGGATACGGGGCAGTGTGGGTTTAGTACTTATTGTTAAGGAATATATGGGTAGGCACAACATGGAGGGCCGAAGGGCCTGTACTGTATTCTAGTGTTCTAGAATGCTTTAACCATTCATTGAATCCACCCCAACTGCTCTCCACGATGAGTTGGTGCGTGGCCTAGTGGATAAGGCTTCGGTCTAGTGATTTGAAGGTCACTGGTTTGAGCCTCAGCTGAGGCAGCGTGTTTGTGTCCTTGAGCAAGGCTCTTAACCACACATTGCTCTGCGACGACACCGGTGCCAAGCCGAATGGCTGTCCAAGCTAGTGGCCTTCCCTTGCACAACATCGGTCTCCCATACAACCTTCCAAGGCGCAAATCCATGGTCTCACGAGATTAACGGAGGCCTAAAAAGCTCTCCATGATAGGGAATTGTGAGGAAAGCCTCCTCGTCTCCATCTGAAATGGAAAATGCCTCGTACTGAAATACTGCTCTAATAACTCCACGGTGAAAACAAAATTACCCACCCCCCCCCTCCCCGTCCTCTCACAGCTATCGTTGTGCAGGAGATAAGGAAGTGCTAACCTCCACACCACTGGGTTACTGGAGATGACATTAAACAATCCAAGAGACTTAAATTCAACCACAAGCAAGACAGAATCTACAGAGGCTGGAAATCCAAGCAACACACACACACAAAATGCTAGAGGAACTCAGTAAGCCAGGCAGCGTCTGCGGTCGACGTTTCGGGCTGAGACCCCTTCGGAAGGACTGAATAAAGGTTTAAACTTCTTCAGGGCGGGCAGAGAAGCAGTCCGATGGCCAACAAGAAGAGAACCAGCAGGGTGCTGGAAACCCGAGCAGCACCCACACAAAATGCCGGAGGAACTCAGCCGGCCAGGCAGCGTCTGGAGAAACGGAAGTACAGCTGACGTTTTTGGGCCGAGTCTCTTCGGCAGGGCACTTAAATTTAAATACTTTGTGCCAGTAACGTATACTGTAAGCAGGTTTTTCATTATACCTGTGCATGCATGTTTTTGTGCAAATTGTACCGAACACAATTTTTGACTTTTGATTGATTTCGCCCTGGATGTGAAATATCGTGGACAGAGAACATGGAACAGTACTACACAGGGACAGACCCTTCAGCCCACAATGTTGTGCTGACCCAATTAAATCTGTAATCAAATGGCAGCCTAACCGATCTCCTCTGCCTACACAATGTCCACATAGCTCCATTTTCCTCACAAAGGTTTGCTGAGGCTATTGGGGAGAGTTTAAACTACAATTGCCAGGGGGTGGGAACCGATCTCACAAGTAGAGAAAGCTTGAAGACAGTGCGAGAGGGAGGATAGGCAGGTGATAGAGAAGGGACGTGTTCAGACTGATGGTTTGAGATGTGTCTGTTTTAATGCAAGGAGTGTTGTGAACAAAGTGGATGAGCTCAGAGTGTGGATCAATACTTGGAGATGTGATGTGGTGGCCATTACAGAGACTTGGATGGCTCAGGGACAGGATTGGTTGCTTCAAGTGCCGGGTTTCAGATGTTTCAGAAAGGACAGGGAGGGAGGCAATAGAGGTGGGGGTGTGGCACTGTTGATCAGAGATATTGTCACGGCTGCAGAAAAGGTGGACGCCATGGAGGGATTGTCTACGGAGTCTCTGTGGGTGGAGGTCAGGAACAGGAAGGGGTCAATAACTCTACTGGGTGTTTTTTATAGGCCGCCTAATAGTAACAGGGATATCGAGGAGCAGATAGGGAGTCAGATTCTGGAAGAGTGCAATAATAATAGGGTTATCATGTTGTGACGGGAGATTTTAATTTCCCAAATATTGATTGGCATCTCCACAGAGCAAGGGGTTTAGATGGGGTGGAGTTTGTTAGGTGTGTTCAGGAAGGTTTCTTGACACAATATGTAGGTAAGCCTACAAGAGGAGAGGCTGTAATTGATCTGGTATTGGGAAATGAACCTGGTCAGGTGTCAGGTCTCTCAGTGGGAGAACATTTTGGAGACAGTGATCATAATTCTACCTCCTTTATCATAGCATTGGAGAGGGATAGGAACAGACAAGTTAGGAAAGCATTGAATTAGAGTAAGGGGAAATATGAAGCTATCAGGCAGGAACTTGGAAGCATAAATTGGGAACAGACGTTCTCAGGGAAATGTACAGCAGAAATGTGGCAAATGTTCAGGGGATATTTGTGTGGAGTTCTGCATAGGTACGTTCCAATGAGACGGGGATGGTAGGGTACAGGAACCGTGGTGTACCATGTAAATCTAGTCAAGAAGAAGAACTTATGATTGGTTCAAAAAAACTAGAGAATGATAGAGATCTAGAAGATTATAAGGCTAGTAGGAAGGAGCTTAAGAATGAAATTAGGAGAGCCAGAAGGGGCCATCAGAAGGCCTTGGCGGGCAGAATTAAGGAAAACCCCATAGGCATTCTACAAGTATGTGAAGAGCAAGAGGATAAGATGTGAGAGAATAGGACCTATCAAGTGTGACAGTGGAAAAGTGTGTATGGACCCGGAGGAGATAGCAGAGGTACTTAATGAATACTTTGCTTCTGTATTCACTATGGAAAAGGATCTTGGTGATTGTAGGGATTGATTTTTTTTGAGAATGCGACTAAACACGTTGATGAAGATAGAGCCATAAATGTAGTGTATATGGATTTCAGCAAGGCATTTGACAAGGTACCCCATACAAGGCTTATTCAGAAAGTAAGGAGGCATGGGATCCAAGGGGACATTACATTGTGGATCCAGAATTGGCTTGCCCACAGAAGCCAAAGAGTGGTTGTAGACGGGTCATATTTTGCACGGAGGTTGGTCACCAGTAGAGTGCCTCAGGGATCTGTTCTAGGACCCCTACTCATTGTGATTTTTATAAATGACCTGGATGAGGAAGTGGAGGGATGGGTTCGTAAATTTGCTGATCACACAAATGTTGGGGGTTGTTGTGGATAGTGTGGAGGGCTGTCAGAGGTTACAGCGGGACATTGATAGGATGAAAAGTGGGCTGAGAAGTGGCAGATGGAGTCAAACCCAGATAAGTGTGATAGGTCAAAGTGGAATGCGCAGCTATGTGAAATATTTATGCACAGTACAGAAACTGGTGTTCCCCGTGAGTACTGTCACAATGCATAGCAGTTGAAATGATTGATATTGCATGTATAGCACATGAGAAGTAAGAAACCTTGATATGTATTATTTTATTTCTTTTAACAAAAACTGGACTCGGTAGTTAATTATCCCTAGAACAGCTTCACCCATCTAATTGCCGCTGGGCAAAAACAAAATTGCAGAGCACAAGATTTTTATGTCCAACCGGTCGTTACAAATCAGAGGGAACATTAGTCACCCACCTTGTAAAGACACTGCTCAGAAGGAGGCAATGGCAAACCACTTCTGAAGAAAAAAAATTGGCCAAGAACAATCATGGTACTGGATAGACCGTCACCGGCCACGGTACATAATGATGATGTCATATGTCACATCACATAATGATGAAGTCATATGTCATAGCACATAATGACGATGTCACAATGACACCGTGCATGATGATGTCATATGTCACATCACACAATGCTGATGTCATATGAAACAGCACATAATAGTGATCTCATATGACACACAACATAATGATGCTGCCATACGACACGGCACATAATGAGAGTGATGACTAAGATTTGTTTATTTTTCTTTTCTTTTTGCACAGTGGGTGTTGGCCTCTGTCATGTATACTGCTGTTTCCTTAACCCTGTTGTGTTTCTTTGTATTTAATGTGAATATCCGGAAGACACCTCACTACAGGCAACATCCTCTCCTCATCCACTCAATCTCTGTCCACTGGTCCTAGACTCCCCCACGATAGGAAACATCCTCTCCACATCCACTCTAACTGTGTCCTCTGGTCCTAGAGTCCCCCACTATAGGAAACATCCCCTCCACATCCAATCTATCTGTGTCCTCTGGTCCTAGACTCCCCCACGATAGGAAACATCCTCTCCTCATCCACTCTATCTGAGTCCTCTGGTCCTAGACTCCCCCACGATAGGAAACATCCTCTCCTCATCCACTCTATCTGTGTCCTCTGGTCCTAGACTCCCCCACGATAGGAAACATCCCCTCCACATCCACTCTATCTGTGTCCTCTGGTCCTAGACTCCCCCACGACAGGAAACATCCCCTCCACATCCAATCTATCTGTGTCCTCTGGTCCTAGACTCCCCCACTATAGGAAACATTCTCTCCACATCCACTTGATCTGTGCCCTCTGGTCCTAGACTCCACCACGAAAGGAAACATCATCTCCACATCCAATCTATCTGTGTCCTCTGGTCCTAGACTCCCCCACTATAGGAAACATCCACTCCACATACACTCTATCTGTGTCCTCTGGTCCCAGACCCCCCACTATAGGAAACAACCTCTCCACATCCACTCGATCTGTGCCCTCTGGTCCTAGACTCCCCCACAAAAGGAAACATCATCTCCACATCCAATCTATCTGTGTCCTCTGGTCCTCGACTCCCCCACTATAGGAAACATCCTCTCCACATAAACTCTATCTGTGTCCTCTGGTCCTAGACTCCCCCACTATAGGAAACATCCTCTCCACATCCACGCTATCGGTGTCCTCTCGTCCTAGACTCGCCCACTATAGGAAACATCCTCTCCACATCCACTCTATCTGTGTCCTCTGGTCCTAGACTCCCCCACTATAGGAAACATCCTCTCCACATCCACTCTATCTGGGCCCTTTGGTCCTAGACTCCCCCATGAAAGGAAACATCCTCTCCACATCCACTCTATCTGTGTCCCCTCGTACTAGACTCCCCCAGTATAGGAAACATCCTCTCCACATCCACTCTATCTGTGTTCTCTGGTCCGAGACTACCCCACTATAGGAAACATGCTCTCCACATCCACTCTGTCTGTGTCCTCTAGACCTAGACTCCCCCACGATAGGAAACATCCTCTCCTCATCCACTCTATCTGAGTCCTCTGGTCCTAGACTCCCCCACGATACGAAACATCCCCTCCACATCCAATCTATCTGTGTCCTCTGGTCCTCGTCTCCCCCACTATAGGAAACATCTTCTCAACATCCACTCTATCTGTGTCTCCAGTCCTAGACTCCCCCACTGTAGGAAACATCCTCTCCACATCCACTCTATCTGTGTCTTCTGGTCCTAGACTCCCCCACTGTAGGAAACATTCTCTCTACATCCACTCTATCTGTGTTCTCTGGTCTTAGACTCCCCCACTACAGGAAACATCCTCTCCACATCCACTCTATTTATGTCCTCTGGTCCCAGACTCCCCCACTATAGGAAACATCCTCTCCACATCCACTCTATCTGTGTCTCCAGTCCTAGACTCCCCCACTGTAGGAAACATCCTCTCCACATCCACTCTATCTGTGTCCTCTGGTCCTAGACTCCCCCACTACAGGAAACATCCTCTCCACATCCACTCTATCTGTGTCCTCCAGTCCTAGAATCCCCCACTGTAGGAAACATTCTCTCTACATCCACTCTATCTGTGTTCTCTGGTCTTAGACTCCCCCACTACAGGAAACATCCTCTCCACATCCACTCTATTTATGTCCTCTGGTCCCAGACTCCCCCATTACAGGGAACATCCTCTCCACATCCACTCTATCTGAGTCCTCTAGTCCTAGACTCCCCCACGACAGGAAACATCCTCTCCAGATCCACTCTATCTGTGTCCTCTGGTCCTAGACTCCCCCACTATAAGAAACATCCTGTCCATATCCACTCTATCTGGGCCCTCTGGTCCTAGACTCCCCCATGATAGGAAACATCTTCTCCACATCCACTCTAACTGTGTCCTCTGGTCCTAGACTCCCCCACTATAGGGAACATCCTCTCCACATCCACTCTATCTGTGTCCCCTCGTACTAGACTCCCCCACTATAGGAAACATCCTCTCCACATCCACTCTATCTGTGTTCTCTGGTCCTAGACACCCACACTACAGGAAACATCCTCTCCACATCCACTCTATCTGTGTTCTCTGGTCCGAGACTCCCCCACTATAGGAAACATCCTCTCCACATCCACGCTATCGGTGTCCTCTCTTCCTAGACTCCCCCACTATAGGAAACATCCACTCCACATACACTCTATCTGTGCCCTCTGGTCCTAGACTGTCCCACAATAGGAAAAATCCTGTCCACATCCACTCGATCTGTGCCCTCTGGTCCTAGACTCCCCCACTATAGGAAATATCCTCTCCACATCCACTCTGTCTAAGTCCTCTGGTCCTAGACTCCCCCGTGTTAGGAAACATCTTCTCCACATCCACTCCATCTGTCTCCTCTGGTCCTAGTCTCCCCAACTATAGGAAACATCCTCTCCACATCCACTTTATCTGTGTCCTCCAGTCCTGGACTCCCCCACTATAGGAAACATCCACTCCACATACACTCTATCTGTGCCCTCTCGTGGTAGACTGTCCAACTATAGGAAACATCCTCTCCCCATCCACTCGATCTGTGCCCTCTGGTCCTAGACTCCCCCACAAAAAGAAACATCATCTCCACATCCACTCTATCTGTGTCCTCTGGTCCTAGACTCCCCCACTATAGGAAACATCCTCTCCACATCAACTCTCTCTGTGCCCTCTGGTCCTCGTCTCCCCCACTATAGGAAACATCTTCTCAACATCCACTCTATCTGTGTCTCCAGTCCTAGACTCCCCCACTGTAGGAAACATCCTCTCCACATCCACTCTATCTGTGTCCTCTGGTCCTAGACTCCCCCACTACAGGAAAAATCCTCTCCACATCCACTCTATCTGTGTCCTCCAGTCCTAGACTCCCCCACTACAGGAAACATCCTCTCCACATCCACTCTATCGGTGTCCTCTCATCCTAGACTCCCCCACTATAGGAAACATCCTCTCCACAACCCCTCTATCTGTGTCCTCTGGTCGTAGACTCCCCCACAAAAGGAAAAATCATCTCCACATCCACTCTATCTGTGTCCTCTGGTCCTAGACTCCCCCACTATAGGAAACATCCTCTCCACATCAACTCTCTCTGTGCCCTCTGGTCCTCGTCTCCCCCACTATAGGAAACATCTTCTCAACATCCACTCTATCTGTGTCTCCAGTCCTAGACTCCCCCACTGTAGGAAACATCCTCTCCACATCCACTCTATCTGTGTCCTCTGGTCCTAGACTCCCCCACAACAGGAAACATCCTGTCCACATCCACTCTATCTGTGTCCTCTGGTCCCAGACTCCCCCACTATAGGAAACATCCTCTCCACATCCACTCGATCTGTGCCCTCTGGTCCTAGACTCCCCCACGAAAGGAAACATCCTCTCCACATCCACTCTATCTGTGTCCTCCAGTGCTAGACTCCCCCACTATAGGAAACATCCTCTCCACATCCACTCTATCGGTGTCCTCTCTTCCTAGACTCCCCCACTATAGGAAACATCCAATCCACATACACTCTATCTGTGTCCTCTGGCCATAGCCTCCCCCACTTTCGGAATCATTCTCTCCACATCCACTCTATCTGTGTCCTCTGATCCTAGACTCCCCCACTATAGGAAACATCATCTCCACATCCACTCTATCTGTGTCCTCTGGTCCCAGATTCCCCCACTATAGGAAACATCCTCTCCACATCCACTCTATCTGTGTCCTCTGGTCCCAGATTCCCCCACTATAGGAAACATCCTCTCCACATCCACTCTATCTGTGTCCTCCAGTCCTAGACTCCCCCACTATAGGAAACATCCTCTCCACATCCACTCTATCTGTTTCCTCTGGTCCTAGACTCCCACACTATAGGAAACATCTTCTCCACATCCACTGTATCTGTGTCCTCTGGTCCTAGTCTCCCCCCACTATAGGAAACATCCGCTCCACATCCACTCTATCTGTGTCCTCTGGTCCCAGTCTACCCCACTACAGGAAACATCCTCTCCACATCCACTCTATTTGTGTCCTCTGGTCCTAGACTCCCCCATGATAGGAAACATCTTCTCCACATCCACTAACTGTGTCCTCTGGTCCTAGACTCCCCAACTATAGGAAACATCCTCTCCACATCCACTCTATCTCTGTCCTCTGGTCCTAGACTCCCCAACTATAGGAAACATCCTCTCCACAACCACTCTATGTGTGCCCTCTGGTCCTACACTCTCCCACTATAGGAAACATCCTCTCCACATCCACTCTATCTGTGTCCTCTGGTCCCAGACTCCCCCACTATAGGAAACATCCTCTCCACATCCACTCTATCTGTGCCCTCTGGTCCTAGACTCCCCCACGACAGGAAACATCCTCTCCACATCCACTCTATTTCTGTCCTCTGGTCCTAGACTCCCCAACTATAGGAAACATCCTCTCCACATCCACTCTATCTCTGTCCTCTGGTCCTAGACTCCCCAACTATAGGAAACATCCTCTCCACATCCACTCTATCTGTGCCCTCTGGTCCTAGACACCCCCACGACAGGAAACATCCTCTCCACATCCATTCTATCTGTGTCCTCTGGTCCCAGACTCCCCCACTATAGGAAACATCCTCTCCACATCCACTCTATCTGGGCCCTTTGGTCCTAGACTCCCCCATGAAAGGAAACATCCTCTCCACATCCACTCTATCTGTGTCCCCTCGTACTAGACTCCCCCAGTATAGGAAACATCCTCTCCACATCCACTCTATCTGTGTTCTCTGGTCCGAGACTACCCCACTATAGGAAACATGCTCTCCACATCCACTCTGTCTGTGTCCTCTAGACCTAGACTCCCCCACGATAGGAAACATCCTCTCCTCATCCACTCTATCTGAGTCCTCTGGTCCTAGACTCCCCCACGATACGAAACATCCCCTCCACATCCAATCTATCTGTGTCCTCTGGTCCTCGTCTCCCCCACTATAGGAAACATCTTCTCAACATCCACTCTATCTGTGTCTCCAGTCCTAGACTCCCCCACTGTAGGAAACATCCTCTCCACATCCACTCTATCTGTGTCTTCTGGTCCTAGACTCCCCCACTGTAGGAAACATTCTCTCTACATCCACTCTATCTGTGTTCTCTGGTCTTAGACTCCCCCACTACAGGAAACATCCTCTCCACATCCACTCTATTTATGTCCTCTGGTCCCAGACTCCCCCACTATAGGAAACATCCTCTCCACATCCACTCTATCTGTGTCTCCAGTCCTAGACTCCCCCACTGTAGGAAACATCCTCTCCACATCCACTCTATCTGTGTCCTCTGGTCCTAGACTCCCCCACTACAGGAAACATCCTCTCCACATCCACTCTATCTGTGTCCTCCAGTCCTAGAATCCCCCACTGTAGGAAACATTCTCTCTACATCCACTCTATCTGTGTTCTCTGGTCTTAGACTCCCCCACTACAGGAAACATCCTCTCCACATCCACTCTATTTATGTCCTCTGGTCCCAGACTCCCCCATTACAGGGAACATCCTCTCCACATCCACTCTATCTGAGTCCTCTAGTCCTAGACTCCCCCACGACAGGAAACATCCTCTCCAGATCCACTCTATCTGTGTCCTCTGGTCCTAGACTCCCCCACTATAAGAAACATCCTGTCCATATCCACTCTATCTGGGCCCTCTGGTCCTAGACTCCCCCATGATAGGAAACATCTTCTCCACATCCACTCTAACTGTGTCCTCTGGTCCTAGACTCCCCCACTATAGGGAACATCCTCTCCACATCCACTCTATCTGTGTCCCCTCGTACTAGACTCCCCCACTATAGGAAACATCCTCTCCACATCCACTCTATCTGTGTTCTCTGGTCCTAGACACCCACACTACAGGAAACATCCTCTCCACATCCACTCTATCTGTGTTCTCTGGTCCGAGACTCCCCCACTATAGGAAACATCCTCTCCACATCCACGCTATCGGTGTCCTCTCTTCCTAGACTCCCCCACTATAGGAAACATCCACTCCACATACACTCTATCTGTGCCCTCTGGTCCTAGACTGTCCCACAATAGGAAAAATCCTGTCCACATCCACTCGATCTGTGCCCTCTGGTCCTAGACTCCCCCACTATAGGAAATATCCTCTCCACATCCACTCTGTCTAAGTCCTCTGGTCCTAGACTCCCCCGTGTTAGGAAACATCTTCTCCACATCCACTCCATCTGTCTCCTCTGGTCCTAGTCTCCCCAACTATAGGAAACATCCTCTCCACATCCACTTTATCTGTGTCCTCCAGTCCTGGACTCCCCCACTATAGGAAACATCCACTCCACATACACTCTATCTGTGCCCTCTCGTGGTAGACTGTCCAACTATAGGAAACATCCTCTCCCCATCCACTCGATCTGTGCCCTCTGGTCCTAGACTCCCCCACAAAAAGAAACATCATCTCCACATCCACTCTATCTGTGTCCTCTGGTCCTAGACTCCCCCACTATAGGAAACATCCTCTCCACATCAACTCTCTCTGTGCCCTCTGGTCCTCGTCTCCCCCACTATAGGAAACATCTTCTCAACATCCACTCTATCTGTGTCTCCAGTCCTAGACTCCCCCACTGTAGGAAACATCCTCTCCACATCCACTCTATCTGTGTCCTCTGGTCCTAGACTCCCCCACTACAGGAAAAATCCTCTCCACATCCACTCTATCTGTGTCCTCCAGTCCTAGACTCCCCCACTACAGGAAACATCCTCTCCACATCCACTCTATCGGTGTCCTCTCATCCTAGACTCCCCCACTATAGGAAACATCCTCTCCACAACCCCTCTATCTGTGTCCTCTGGTCGTAGACTCCCCCACAAAAGGAAAAATCATCTCCACATCCACTCTATCTGTGTCCTCTGGTCCTAGACTCCCCCACTATAGGAAACATCCTCTCCACATCAACTCTCTCTGTGCCCTCTGGTCCTCGTCTCCCCCACTATAGGAAACATCTTCTCAACATCCACTCTATCTGTGTCTCCAGTCCTAGACTCCCCCACTGTAGGAAACATCCTCTCCACATCCACTCTATCTGTGTCCTCTGGTCCTAGACTCCCCCACTACAGGAAAAATCCTCTCCACATCCACTCTATCTGTGTCCTCCAGTCCTAGACTCCCCCACTACAGGAAACATCCTCTCCACATCCACTCTATCGGTGTCCTCTCATCCTAGACTCCCCCACTATAGGAAACATCCTCTCCACAACCCCTCTATCTGTGTCCTCTGGTCGTAGACTCCCCCACAAAAGGAAAAATCATCTCCACATCCACTCTATCTGTGTCCTCTGGTCCTAGACTCCCCCACTATAGGAAACATCCTCTCCACATCAACTCTCTCTGTGCCCTCTGGTCCTCGTCTCCCCCACTATAGGAAACATCTTCTCAACATCCACTCTATCTGTGTCTCCAGTCCTAGACTCCCCCACTGTAGGAAACATCCTCTCCACATCCACTCTATCTGTGTCCTCTGGTCCTAGACTCCCCCACAACAGGAAACATCCTGTCCACATCCACTCTATCTGTGTCCTCTGGTCCCAGACTCCCCCACTATAGGAAACATCCTCTCCACATCCACTCGATCTGTGCCCTCTGGTCCTAGACTCCCCCACGAAAGGAAACATCCTCTCCACATCCACTCTATCTGTGTCCTCCAGTGCTAGACTCCCCCACTATAGGAAACATCCTCTCCACATCCACTCTATCGGTGTCCTCTCTTCCTAGACTCCCCCACTATAGGAAACATCCAATCCACATACACTCTATCTGTGTCCTCTGGCCATAGCCTCCCCCACTTTCGGAATCATTCTCTCCACATCCACTCTATCTGTGTCCTCTGATCCTAGACTCCCCCACTATAGGAAACATCATCTCCACATCCACTCTATCTGTGTCCTCTGGTCCCAGATTCCCCCACTATAGGAAACATCCTCTCCACATCCACTCTATCTGTGTCCTCTGGTCCCAGATTCCCCCACTATAGGAAACATCCTCTCCACATCCACTCTATCTGTGTCCTCCAGTCCTAGACTCCCCCACTATAGGAAACATCCTCTCCACATCCACTCTATCTGTTTCCTCTGGTCCTAGACTCCCACACTATAGGAAACATCTTCTCCACATCCACTGTATCTGTGTCCTCTGGTCCTAGTCTCCCCCCACTATAGGAAACATCCGCTCCACATCCACTCTATCTGTGTCCTCTGGTCCCAGTCTACCCCACTACAGGAAACATCCTCTCCACATCCACTCTATTTGTGTCCTCTGGTCCTAGACTCCCCCATGATAGGAAACATCTTCTCCACATCCACTAACTGTGTCCTCTGGTCCTAGACTCCCCAACTATAGGAAACATCCTCTCCACATCCACTCTATCTCTGTCCTCTGGTCCTAGACTCCCCAACTATAGGAAACATCCTCTCCACAACCACTCTATGTGTGCCCTCTGGTCCTACACTCTCCCACTATAGGAAACATCCTCTCCACATCCACTCTATCTGTGTCCTCTGGTCCCAGACTCCCCCACTATAGGAAACATCCTCTCCACATCCACTCTATCTGTGCCCTCTGGTCCTAGACTCCCCCACGACAGGAAACATCCTCTCCACATCCACTCTATTTCTGTCCTCTGGTCCTAGACTCCCCAACTATAGGAAACATCCTCTCCACATCCACTCTATCTCTGTCCTCTGGTCCTAGACTCCCCAACTATAGGAAACATCCTCTCCACATCCACTCTATCTGTGCCCTCTGGTCCTAGACACCCCCACGACAGGAAACATCCTCTCCACATCCATTCTATCTGTGTCCTCTGGTCCCAGACTCCCCCACTATAGGAAACATCCTCTCCACATCCACTCTATCTGGGCCCTTTGGTCCTAGACTCCCCCATGAAAGGAAACATCCTCTCCACATCCACTCTATCTGTGTCCCCTCGTACTAGACTCCCCCAGTATAGGAAACATCCTCTCCACATCCACTCTATCTGTGTTCTCTGGTCCGAGACTACCCCACTATAGGAAACATGCTCTCCACATCCACTCTGTCTGTGTCCTCTAGACCTAGACTCCCCCACGATAGGAAACATCCTCTCCTCATCCACTCTATCTGAGTCCTCTGGTCCTAGACTCCCCCACGATACGAAACATCCCCTCCACATCCAATCTATCTGTGTCCTCTGGTCCTCGTCTCCCCCACTATAGGAAACATCTTCTCAACATCCACTCTATCTGTGTCTCCAGTCCTAGACTCCCCCACTGTAGGAAACATCCTCTCCACATCCACTCTATCTGTGTCTTCTGGTCCTAGACTCCCCCACTGTAGGAAACATTCTCTCTACATCCACTCTATCTGTGTTCTCTGGTCTTAGACTCCCCCACTACAGGAAACATCCTCTCCACATCCACTCTATTTATGTCCTCTGGTCCCAGACTCCCCCACTATAGGAAACATCCTCTCCACATCCACTCTATCTGTGTCTCCAGTCCTAGACTCCCCCACTGTAGGAAACATCCTCTCCACATCCACTCTATCTGTGTCCTCTGGTCCTAGACTCCCCCACTACAGGAAACATCCTCTCCACATCCACTCTATCTGTGTCCTCCAGTCCTAGAATCCCCCACTGTAGGAAACATTCTCTCTACATCCACTCTATCTGTGTTCTCTGGTCTTAGACTCCCCCACTACAGGAAACATCCTCTCCACATCCACTCTATTTATGTCCTCTGGTCCCAGACTCCCCCATTACAGGGAACATCCTCTCCACATCCACTCTATCTGAGTCCTCTAGTCCTAGACTCCCCCACGACAGGAAACATCCTCTCCAGATCCACTCTATCTGTGTCCTCTGGTCCTAGACTCCCCCACTATAAGAAACATCCTGTCCATATCCACTCTATCTGGGCCCTCTGGTCCTAGACTCCCCCATGATAGGAAACATCTTCTCCACATCCACTCTAACTGTGTCCTCTGGTCCTAGACTCCCCCACTATAGGGAACATCCTCTCCACATCCACTCTATCTGTGTCCCCTCGTACTAGACTCCCCCACTATAGGAAACATCCTCTCCACATCCACTCTATCTGTGTTCTCTGGTCCTAGACACCCACACTACAGGAAACATCCTCTCCACATCCACTCTATCTGTGTTCTCTGGTCCGAGACTCCCCCACTATAGGAAACATCCTCTCCACATCCACGCTATCGGTGTCCTCTCTTCCTAGACTCCCCCACTATAGGAAACATCCACTCCACATACACTCTATCTGTGCCCTCTGGTCCTAGACTGTCCCACAATAGGAAAAATCCTGTCCACATCCACTCGATCTGTGCCCTCTGGTCCTAGACTCCCCCACTATAGGAAATATCCTCTCCACATCCACTCTGTCTAAGTCCTCTGGTCCTAGACTCCCCCGTGTTAGGAAACATCTTCTCCACATCCACTCCATCTGTCTCCTCTGGTCCTAGTCTCCCCAACTATAGGAAACATCCTCTCCACATCCACTTTATCTGTGTCCTCCAGTCCTGGACTCCCCCACTAGAAACATCCACTCCACATACACTCTATCTGTGCCCTCTCGTGGTAGACTGTCCAACTATAGGAAACATCCTCTCCCCATCCACTCGATCTGTGCCCTCTGGTCCTAGACTCCCCCACAAAAAGAAACATCATCTCCACATCCACTCTATCTGTGTCCTCTGGTCCTAGACTCCCCCACTATAGGAAAACATCCTCTCCACATCAACTCTCTCTGTGCCCTCTGGTCCTCGTCTCCCCCACTATAGGAAACATCTTCTCAACATCCACTCTATCTGTGTCTCCAGTCCTAGACTCCCCCACTGTAGGAAACATCCTCTCCACATCCACTCTATCTGTGTCCTCTGGTCCTAGACTCCCCCACTACAGGAAAAATCCTCTCCACATCCACTCTATCTGTGTCCTCCAGTCCTAGACTCCCCCACTACAGGAAACATCCTCTCCACATCCACTCTATCGGTGTCCTCTCATCCTAGACTCCCCCACTATAGGAAACATCCTCTCCACAACCCCTCTATCTGTGTCCTCTGGTCGTAGACTCCCCCACAAAAGGAAAAATCATCTCCACATCCACTCTATCTGTGTCCTCTGGTCCTAGACTCCCCCCACTATAGGAAACATCCTCTCCACATCAACTCTCTCTGTAGCCCTCTGGTCCTCGTCTCCCCCACTATAGGAAACATCTTCTCAACATCCACTCTATCTGTGTCTCCAGTCCTAGACTCCCCCACTGTAGGAAACATCCTCTCCACATCCACTCTATCTGTGTCCTCTGGTCCTAGACTCCCCCACAACAGGAAACATCCTGTCCACATCCACTCTATCTGTGTCCTCTGGTCCCAGACTCCCCCACTATAGGAAACATCCTCTCCACATCCACTCGATCTGTGCCCTCTGGTCCTAGACTCCCCCACGAAAGGAAACATCCTCTCCACATCCACTCTATCTGTGTCCTCCAGTGCTAGACTCCCCCACTATAGGAAACATCCTCTCCACATCCACTCTATCGGTGTCCTCTCTTCCTAGACTCCCCCACTATAGGAAACATCCAATCCACATACACGTCTATCTGTGTCCTCTGGCCATAGCCTCCCCCACTTTCGGAATCATTCTCTCCACATCCACTCTATCTGTGTCCTCTGATCCTAGACTCCCCCACTATAGGAAACATCATCTCCACATCCACTCTATCTGTGTCCTCTGGTCCCAGATTCCCCCACTATAGGAAACATCCTCTCCACATCCACTCTATCTGTGTCCTCTGGTCCCAGATTCCCCCACTATAGGAAACATCCTCTCCACATCCACTCTATCTGTGTCCTCCAGTCCTAGACTCCCCACTATAGGAAACATCCTCTCCACATCCACTCTATCTGTTTCCTCTGGTCCTAGACTCCCACACTATAGGAAACATCTTCTCCACATCCACTGTATCTGTGTCCTCTGGTCCTAGTCTCCCCCCACTATAGGAAACATCCGCTCCACATCCACTCTATCTGTGTCCTCTGGTCCCAGTCTACCCCACTACAGGAAACATCCTCTCCACATCCACTCTATTTGTGTCCTCTGGTCCTAGACTCCCCCATGATAGGAAACATCTTCTCCACATCCACTAACTGTGTCCTCTGGTCCTAGACTCCCCAACTATAGGAAACATCCTCTCCACATCCACTCTATCTCTGTCCTCTGGTCCTAGACTCCCCAACTATAGAAACATCCTCTCCACAACCACTCTATGTGTGCCCTCTGGTCCTACACTCTCCCACTATAGGAAACATCCTGCTCCACATCCACTCTATCTGTGTCCTCTGGTCCCAGACTCCCCACTATAGGAAACATCCTCTCCACATCCACTCTATCTGTGCCCTCTGGTCCTAGACTCCCCCACGACAGGAAACATCCTCTCCACATCCACTCTATTTCTGTCCTCTGGTCCTAGACTCCCCAACTATAGGAAACATCCTCTCCACATCCACTCTATCTCTGTCCTCTGGTCCTAGACTCCCCAACTATAGGAAACATCCTCTCCACATCCACTCTATCTGTGCCCTCTGGTCCTAGACACCCCCACGACAGGAAACATCCTCTCCACATCCATTCTATCTGTGTCCTCTGGTCCCAGACTCCCCCACTATAGGAAACTTCCTCTACACATCCGCTCTATCTGTGTCCTCTGGTCCTAGACTCTCCCCAATATAGGAAACATCCTCTCCACATCCACTCTATCTGTGTCCTCTGGTCGTAGACTCCCCCACTACAGGAAACATCCTCTCCACATCACACTCCTATTTGTGTTCTCTGGTCCTAGACTCCCCCACTATTGGAAACATCCTCTCCACATCAGGAAACATCCTCTCCACATCCACTCTATTTGTGTTCTCTGGGTCCTAGACTCCCCCACTATTGGAAACATCCTCTCCACATCCACTCTATCTGTGTCTCTGGTCCCAGCCTCCCCCACTTTAGGAAACATCCTCTCCACATCCACTCTATCTGTGTCCTCTGGTCCTAGACTGCCCAACTATAGGAAACATCCTCTCCACATCCACTCAATCTGTGTCCGCTGGTCCTATACTCCCCCACTATAGGAAAACATCCTCTCCACATCCACTCTATCTGTGTCCTCTGGTCCTAGACTCCCCAACTATAGGAAACATCCTCTCCACATCCACTCTATCTGTTTCCTCTGGTCCTAGACTCCCAAACTATAGGAAACATCTTCTCCACATCCACTCTATCTGTGTCCTCTGGTCCTAGTCTCCCCCCACTATAGGAAACATCCGCTCCACATCCACTCTATCTGTGTCCTCTGGTCCAGTCTACCCCACTACAGGAAACATCCTCTCCACATCCACTCTATCTGTGTCCTCTGGTCCTAGACTGTCCCACTATAGGAAACATCCTCTCCACATCCACTCTATCTGTGTCATCTGGTCCCAAGTCTACCCCCACTACAGGAAACATCCTCTCCACATCCACTCTATCTGTGTTCTCTGGTCCTAGACTCCCCCATGATAGGAAACATCTTCTCCACATCCACTAACTGTGTCCTCTGGTCCTAGACTTCCCCACTATAGGAAACATCCTCTCCACATCCACTCTATCTGTGTCCCCTCATACTAGACTCCCCCACTATAGGAAACATCCTCTCCACATCCACTCTATCTGTGTCCCTCCAGTCCTAGACTCCCCCACTATAGGAAACATCCTCTCCACAACCACTCTATGTGTGCCCTCTGGTCCTAGACTCTCCCACTATAGGAAACATCCTCTCCACATCCACTCTATCTGTGTCCTCTGGTCCCAGACTCCCCCACTATAGGAAACATCCTCTCCACATCCACTCTATCTGTGCCCTCTGGTCCTAGACTCCCCCACGACAGGAAACATCCTCTCACATCCACTCTATTTCTGTCCTCTGGTTTTAGACTCCCCAACTATAGGAAACATCCTCTCCACATCCACTCTATCTCTGTCCTCTGGTCCTAGACTCCCCAACTATAGGAAACATCCTCTCCACATCCACTCTATCTGTGCCCTCTGGTCCTAGACTCCCCCACGACAGGAAACATCCTCTCCACATCCATTCTATCTGTGTCCTCTGGTCCCAGACTCCCCCACTATAGGAAACTTCCTCTACACATCCGCTCTATCTGTGTCCTCTGGTCCTAGACTCTCCCAATATAGGAAACATCCTCTCCACATCCACTCTATCTGTGTCCTCTGGTCGTAGACTCCCCACTAAAGGAAACATCCTCTCCACATCCACTCTATTTGTGTTCTCTGGTCCTAGACTCCCCCACTATTGGAAACATCCTCTCACATCCACTCTATCTGTGTCCTCTGGTCCCAGCCTCCCCCACTTTAGGAAACATCCTCTCCACATCCACTCTATCTGTGTCCTCTGGTCCTAGATTCCTTCACTATAGGAAACATCCTCTCGACATCCACTTGATCTGTGTCCTCCCGTCCTAGACTCCCGCACTATTGGAAACATCCTCTCCACATCCACTCTATCTGTGCCCTCTGGTCCTAGACTCTCCCACTATAGGAAACATCCTCTCCACATCCACTCTGTCTGTCCCCTCTGTCCTAAACTCCCCCACTATAGGAAACATCCTCTCCACATCCACTCTATCTGTGCCCTCTGGTCCTAGACTCCCCCACTATAGGAAACATCCTCTCCTCATCCACTCTATCTGTGTCCTCTGGTCCTAGATTCCTTCACTATAGGAAACATCCTCTCCACATCCACTCTATCTGTCCCCTCTGGTCCGAGTCTCCCCCACTATAGGAAACATCCTCTGCACATCCACTCTATCTGTGTCCTCTGGTCCTAGACTCCCCATGATAGGAAACATCTTCTCCACATCCACTCTATCTGTGTCCTCTGGTCCTAGACTTCCCCACTATAGGAAACATCCTCTCCACATCCACTCAATCTGTGTCCTCTGGTCCCAGCCTCCCCCACTTTAGGAAACATCCTCTCCACATCCACTCTATCTGTGTCCTCTGGTCCTAGACTCCCCCATGATAGGAAACATCTTTTCCACATCCACTCTATCTGTGTCCTCCCATCCTAGACTCCCCCACTATAGGAAACATCCTCTCCACATCCACTCTATCTGTGCCCTCTGGTCCTAGACTCTCCCACTATAGGAAACATCCTCTCCACATCCATTCTATCTGTCCCCTCTGGTCCGAGTCTCCTCCACTATAAGAAACATCCTCTCCACATCCACTCTATCAGTGTCCTCTGTCCGAGACTCCCCCACTATAGGAAACATCCTCTCCACATCCACTCTAACTGTGTCCTCTGGTCCTAGACTTCCCCACTATAGGAAACATCCTCTCCACATCCACTCTATCTGTGTCCCCTCGTACTAGACTCCCCCACTATAGGAAACATCTTCTCCACATCCACTCTAACTGTGTCCTCTGGTCCTAGACTTCCCCACTATGGGAAACATCCTCTCCACATCCACTCTATCTGTGTCCCCTCGTACTAGACTCCCCCACTATAGGAAACATCCTCTCCACATCCACTCTATCTGTGTTCTCTGGTCCGAGACTACCCCACTATAGGAAACATGCTCTCCACATCCACTCTGTCTGTGTCCTCTAGTCCTAGACTCCCCCACGACAGGGAACATCCTCTCCAGGTCCACTGTATATGTGTCCTCTGGTCCTAGACTCCCCCACCATAGGAAACATCCTCTCCACATCCACGCTATTGGTGTCCTCTCTTCCTAGACTCCCCCACTATAGGAAACATCCACTCCACATACACTCTATCTGTGCCCTCTGGTCCTAGACTGTCCCACTATAGGAAACATCCTGTCCACATCCACTCTATCTGTGTCCTCTGGTCCCAGACTCCCCACTATAGGAAACATCCTCTCCACATCCACTCGATCTGTGCCCTCTGGTCCTAGACTCCCCCACGAAAGGAAACATCCTCTCCACATCCACTCTATCTGTGTCCTCCAGTGCTAGACTCCCCCACTATAGGAAACATCCAATCCACATACACTCTATCTGTGCCCTCTGGTCCTAGACTGTCCCACTATAGGAAACATCCTCTCCACATCCACTCTATCTGTGTCCCCTCGTACTAGACTCCCCCACTATAGGAAACATCCTCTCCACATCCACTCTATCTGTGTCCTCTGGTCGTAGACTCCCCCACTACAGGAAACATCCTCTCCACATCCACTCTATCTGTGTCCTCTGGTCCCAGCCTCCCCCACTTTAGGAAACATCCTCTCCACATCCACTCTATCTGTGTCCTCTGGTCCTAGACTGCCCAACTATAGGAAACATCCTCTCCACATCCACTCTATCTGTGTCCGCTGGTCCTATACTCCCCCACTATAGGAAACATCCTCTCCACATCCACTCTATCTGTGTCCTCTGGTCCTAGACTCCCCAACTATAGGAAACATCCTCTCCACATCCACTCTATCTGTTTCCTCTGGTCCTAGACTCCCACACTATAGGAAACATCTTCTCCACATCCACTCTATCTGTGTCCTCTGGTCCTAGTCTCCCCCCACTATAGGAAACATCCGCTCCACATCCACTCTATCTGTGTCCTCTGGTCCCAGTCTACCCCACTACAGGAAACATCCTCTCCACATCCAGTCTATCTGTGTCCTCTGGTCCTAGACTGTCCCACTATAGGAAACATCCTCTCCACATCCACTCTATCTGTGTCCTCTGGTCCCAGTCTACCCCACTACAGGAAACATCCTCTCCACATCCACTCTATCTGTGTCCTCTGGTCGTAGATTCCTTCACTATAGGAAACATCCTCTCGACATCCACTTGATCTGTGTCCCCTCGTACTAGACTCCCCACTATAGGAAACATCCTCTCCACATCCACTCTATCTGTGTCCTCCAGTCCTAGACTCCCCCACTATAGGAAACATCCTCTCCACAACCACTCTATGTGTGCCCTCTGGTCCTAGACTCTCCCACTATAGGAAACATCCTCTCCACATCCCACTCTAACTGTGTCCTCTGGTCCTAGACTTCCCCACTATGGGAAACATCCTCTCCACATCCACTCTATCTGTGTCCCCTCGTACTAGACTCCCCCACTATAGGAAACATCATCTCCACATCCACTCTATCTGTGTTCTCTGGTCCGAGACTACCCCACTATAGGAAACATGCTCTCCACATCCACTCTGTCTGTGTCCTCTAGTCCTAGACTCCCCACGACAGGGAACATCCTCTCCAGGTCCACTGTATATGTGTCCTCTGGTCCTAGACTCCCCCACCATAGGAAACATCCTCTCCACATCCACGCTATTGGTGTCCTCTCTTCCTAGACTCCCCCACTATAGGAAACATCCACTCCACATACACTCTATCTGTGCCCTCTGGTCCTAGACTGTCCCACTATAGGAAACATCCTGTCCACATCCACTCTATCTGTGTCCTCTGGTCCCAGACTCCCCCACTATAGGAAACATCCTCTCCACATCCACTCGATCTGTGCCCTCTGGTCCTAGACTCCCCCACGAAAGGAAACATCCTCTCCACATCCACTCTATCTGTGTCCTCCAGTGCTAGACTCCCCCACTATAGGAAACATCCAATCCACATACACTCTATCTGTGCCCTCTGGTCCTAGACTGTCCCACTATAGGAAACATCCTCTCCACATCCACTCTATCTGTGTCCTCTGGCCATAGCCTCCCCACTTT
Organism: Hypanus sabinus; assembly: GCF_030144855.1. NCBI lineage: Eukaryota > Metazoa > Chordata > Chondrichthyes > Myliobatiformes > Dasyatidae > Hypanus > Hypanus sabinus. Next base: position 710,101 of record NW_026778973.1, on the reverse strand, counting down.
CGGAATCATTCTCTCCACATCCACTCTATCTGTGTCCTTTGGTCCCAGTCTACCCCACTACAGGAAACATCCTCTCCACATCCACTCTATTTGTGTCCTCTGGTCCTAGACTCCCCCATGATAGGAAACATCTTCTCCACATCCACTAACTGTGTCCTCTGGTCCTAGACTTCCCCACTATAGGAAACATCCTCTCCACATCCACTCTATCTGTGTCCCCTCGTACTAGACTCCCCCACTATAGGAAACATCTCTCCACATCCACTCTATCTGTGTCCTCTGGTCGTAGACTCCCCCACTACAGGAAACATCCTCTCCACATCCACTCTATCTGTGTCCTCTGGTCCTAGACTGTCCCACTATAGGAAACATCCTCTCCACATCCACTCTATCTGTGTCCTCTGGTCCCAGTCTACCCCACTACAGGAAACATCCTCTCCACATCCACTCTATCTGTGTCCTCTGGTCCTAGATTCCTTCACTATAGGAAACATCCTCTCGACATCCACTTGATCTGTGTCCCCTCGTACTAGACTCCCCCACTATAGGAAACATCCTCTCCACATCCACTCTATCTGTGTCCTCCAGTCCTAGACTCCCCACTATAGGAAACATCCTCTCCACAACCACTCTATGTGTGCCTCTGGTCCTAGACTCTCCCACTATAGGAAACATCCTCTCCACATCCACTCTAACTGTGTCCTCTGGTCCTAGACTTCCCCACTATGGAAACATCCTCTCCACATCCACTCTATCTGTGTCCCCTCGTACTAGACTCCCCACTATAGGAAACATCCTCTCCACATCCACTCTATCTGTGTTCTCTGGTCCGAGACTACCCCACTATAGGAAACATGCTCTCCACATCCACTCTGTCTGTGTCCTCTAGTCCTAGACTCCCCACGACAGGGAACATCCTCTCCAGGTCCACTGTATATGTGTCCTCTGGTCCTAGACTCCCCACCATAGGAAACATCCTCTCCACATCCACGCTATTGGTGTCCTCTCTTCCTAGACTCCCCCACTATAGGAAACATCCACTCCACATACACTCTATCTGTGCCCTCTGGTCCTAGACTGTCCCACTATAGGAAACATCCTGTCCACATCCACTCTATCTGTGTCCTCTGGTCCCAGACTCCACCCACTATAGGAAACATCCTCTCCACATCCACTCGATCTGTGCCCTCTGGTCCTAGACTCCCCACGAAAGGAAACATCCTCTCCACATCCACTCTATCTGTGTCCTCCAGTGCTAGACCTCCCCCACTATAGGAAACATCCAATCCACATACACTCTATCTGTGCCCTCTGGTCCTAGACTGTCCCACTATAGGAAACATCCTCTCCATTCATCCACTCTATCTGTGTCCTCTGGCCATAGCTCCCCCACTTTCGGAATCATTCTCTCCACATCCACTCTATCTGTGTCCTTTGGTCCCAGTCTACCCCACTACAGGAAACATCCTCTCCACATCCACTCTATTTGTGTCCTCTGGTCCTAGACTCCCCATGATAGGAAACATCTTCTCCACATCCACTAACTGTGTCCTCTGGTCCTAGACTTCCCCACTATAGGAAACATCCTCTCCACATCCACTCTATCTGTGTCCCCTCGTACTAGACTCCCCCACTATAGGAAACATCCTCTCCACATCCACTCTATCTGTGTCCTCTGGTCGTAGACTCCCCCACTACAGGAAACATCCTCTCCACATCCACTCTATCTGTGTCCTCTGGTCCCAGCCTCCCCCACTTTAGGAAACATCCTCTCCACATCCACTCTATCTGTGTCCTCTGGTCCTAGACTGCCCAACTATAGGAAACATCCTCTCCACATCCACTCTATCTGTGTCCGCTGGTCCTATACTCCCCCACTATAGGAAACATCCTCTCCACATCCACTCTATCTGTGTCCTCTGGTCCTAGACTCCCCAACTATAGGAAACATCCTCTCCACATCCACTCTATCTGTTTCCTCTGGTCCTAGACTCCCACACTATAGGAAACATCTTCTCCACATCCACTCTATCTGTGTCCTCTGGTCCTAGTCTCCCCCCACTATAGGAAACATCCGCTCCACATCCACTCTATCTGTGTCCTCTGGTCCAGTCTACCCCACTACAGGAAACATCCTCTCCACATCCACTCTATCTGTGTCCTCTGGTCCTAGACTGTCCCACTATAGGAAACATCCTCTCCACATCCACTCTATCTGTGTCCTCTGGTCCCAGTCTACCCCACTACAGGAAACATCCTCTCCACATCCACTCTATCTGTGTCCTCTGGTCCTAGATTCCTTCACTATAGGAAACATCCTCTCGACATCCACTTGATCTGTGTCCCCTCGTACTAGACTCCCCCACTATAGGAAACATCCTCTCCACATCCACTCTATCTGTGTCCTCCAGTCCTAGACTCCCCCACTATAGGAAACATCCTCTCCACAACCACTCTATGTGTGCCCTCTGGTCCTAGACTCTCCCACTATAGGAAACATCCTCTCCACATCCACTCTATCTGTGCCCTCTGGTCCTAGACTCCCCACGACAGGAAACATCCTCTCCACATCCACTCTATTTCTGTCCTCTGGTCCTAGACCTCCCCAACTATAGGAAACATCCTCTCCACATCCACTCTATCTCTGTCCTCTGGTCCTAGACTCCCCAACTATAGGAAACATCCTCTCCACATCCACTCTATCTGTGCCCTCTGGTCCTAGACTCCCCCACGACAGGAAACATCCTCTCCACATCCATTCTATCTGTGTCCTCTGGTCCCAGACTCCCCCAGTATAGGAAACTTCCTCTACACATCCGCTCTATCTGTGTCCTCTGGTCCTAGACTCTCCCAATATAGGAAACATCCTCTCCACATCCACTCTATCTGTGTCCTCTGGTCGTAGACTCCCCCACTATTGGCAACATCCTCTCCACATCCACTCTATCTGTGTCCTCTGGTCCCAGCCTCCCCCACTTTAGGAAACATCCTCTCCACATCCACTCTATCTGTGTCCTCTGGTCCTAGATTCCTTCACTATAGGAAACATCCTCTCGACATCCACTTGATCTGTGTCCTCCCGTCCTAGACTCCCTCACTATAGGAAACATCCTCTCCACATCCACTCTATCTGTGCCCTCTGGTCCTAGACTCTCCCACTATAGGAAACATCCTCTCCACATCCACTCTATCTGTCCCCTCTGGTTCCTAAACTCCCCCACTATAGGAAACATCCTCTCCACATCCACTCTATCTGTGCCCTCTGGTCCTAGACTCCCCCACTATAGGAAACATCCTCTCCACACCCCACTCTATCTCTGTCCTCCGGTCCTAGATTCCTTCACTATAGGAAACATCCTCTCCACATCCTCTCTATCTGTGTCCTCTGGTCCGAGTCTCCCACTATAGGAAACATCCTCTCCACATCCACTCTGTCTGTGTCCTCTGGTCCTAGACTCTCCCACTATGGGAAACATCCTCTCCACATCCACTCTATCTGTGTCCTCTGGTCCTAGACTCTCCCACTATGGGAAATATCCTCCACATCCACTCTATCTGTGTCCTCTGGTCCTAGACTCCTCCACTACAGGCGACATCCTCTCCACATGCAATTGATCTGTGTCGTCCGGTCCTAGATTTCCTAGTACAGGAAACATCCTCGCCTCTCCCACTCTATTGAGCCTTCTCACCGTTTGATGGGTTTCAATGCCATCCGCCCCCCTCATTCTTCTGAATTCCAGCGAGTAAAGGCCCAGAGTCATCGCCGCCCAGTTATTTATTTTCTATGTATTTCTGATTGTAACTGAGAGAAATCCTTTTTTATGGGTTGTGTGCTTACTGCTGCATCAAAACAACAAACTTCACGACGTTCCCTGTTTGTCAGCGATAATAAAGATGAATCAGGATGGGAGAACGATCCCATGAACACAACCTGACCACTTCCGCCCCCTGCAGGTTAAATGTTTTATGGACATCCACGCAGTGCCCTCCGTTTAATTGGGACGGATCAGCACCAGTCCATTTTGGCCTAGTTAAGCGGCTGCCCCAATGAGACAAAGTTTTCATGGAAATATTTAAAAAGTTACAGCAAAAAGACAAACTGCCGCTTAACTGTGCAACAAATTATGTTTTTAGCTGAAGTAGAGAACAAAACTAGAACAGTGACAATACTACTACAGTTCTATCAAACTGTAGTTTCTAATAGTTATTGATGGAGATATTTATCCTGGAAGCACTGCCGTGCTGTTTTTATTGACTGTAAATGAACAAAATCGCCGCAGACACCTAGTGTCGATAATGGACCGCCTTCGTACAGTGCTTTTGAATGAAATCTTCGTTCTCATTGTAACATTCAAGGTGATTGTCGCTGCCTTCAAAAAAGATTCTTCGTAGCACCGAACTTGTTGATGTGGCGAAGTTGTTTCACTTTCACTCCCGGCCATTTCAAGCGCTCGAAATCTTGAAGCCGCCGTGAGCAAATCGATTATGAAATTGTCTGCCGCTCCTCTCTCGCCGACTGACAGTGACAAAATCCGCTGTTTTGTGAACTGACACCATTTAAAAGCACTTCGCCCTGAGCAGAGTGTAGCACTGAGGCTAGTTAGAAACCGTTCAGCAACAGACTCCCGTCACAACTGAGCGGCGTAGTGCCCCAAATACACGAAGGAAATCCCAGCTATTTCCCTGATTAGTTTTTGTTCTTTAAGAGTTGTCTGGAATGCCAACTAGTGGAGTGAAGTCACGGCATACCTGACTCTCAACTGAAGAGCAGTTTGTGGACCTCAGACGAAGGAACACACACCGATCCTCATAAAGGAATCAGAAGTGGAGAGAGAGAGCAGCTTCAAGTTCCTGGTGTCAAGATCTCTGAGGATCTAACCTGGTCCCAACACATTGATGAAGTTATAAAGAAGGCAAGACAGCGGGGTCAAACTCATTAGGAGTTTGAAGAGATTTGGTATGTCAACAAATACACTCAAAAACTTCTCTAGATGTACCGCGGAGATCATTCTGACAGGCTGCATCACCGTCTGGTATGGAGGCGGGGTGGGGGGTGCTACTGCACAGGGCAGAGAGATGCTGCAGAGAGTCATAAATTTAGTTGACTCCATCTTGGGTGCTAGCCTTAAAAGTACCCAGTACATCTTCAAGGAGCGGTGTCTCAGAAAGGCAGTATCCATTATTACGGACCTCCAGCACCCAGGGCATGCCTTTTCTCACTCTTACCATCAGGGAGAAGGTACAGGAGCTGAAGGCACACACTCAGTGATTCAGGAACAGCTTCTTCCCCTCTGCCATCAGGGAGGAGGTACAGGAGCCTGAAGACACTCACTCAACGATTCAGGAACAGCTTCTTCCCCTCTGCCATCAGGGAGGAGGTACAGGAGCCTGAAGACACACACTCAACGATTCAGGAACAGCTTCTTCCCCTGTGCCATCAGGGAGGAGGTACAGGAGCCTGAAGACACACACTCAACGATTCAGGAACAGCTTCTTCCCCTCTGCCATCAGGAGGAGGTACAGGAGCCTGAAGACACACACTCAACGATTCAGGGACAGCTTCTTCCCCTCTGCCATCAGGGAGGAGGTACAGGAGCCTGAAGACACACACTCAACGATTCAGGAACAGCTTCTTCCCCTCTGCCATCAGGGAGGAGGTACAGGAGCCTGAAGACACACACTCAACGATTCAGGAACAGCTTCTTCCCCTCTGCCATCAGGGAGGAGGTACAGGAGCCTGAAGGCACACACTCAACGATTCAAGAACAACTTCTTCCCCTCTGCCATCAGGGAGGAGGTACAGGAGCCTGAAGTCACACACTCAGCGATTCAGGAACAGCTTCTTCCCCCCTCCCCCCGCCATCCTATTCCTAAATGGACGTTGGACCCGTGAACATGCCTCTGGATTCTGTTTTTTTTTGCACTTTTTAAAATCTATTCAACAAACGTATACAGTAATTTATTTATTTATGTATTTTTTTACTGTTCTATATTCTGTATTGCATTGAACTGCTGCTGCTAAGTTAACAAATTTCATGACACACGCTGGTGATAATAAACCTGATTCCGAATTCTGACTAAGCAGCTGTCCCAATTTACCCAAATCCGCTGTATTTCTCACAGCAATTTATACACTGTTTTATGTATTGCACTGTACTGCTGCGGTTAAACAGCAAATTTTATGACACTCCAGTGAAATTAAAGCTGATTCTGAGGGTCTTCTGTGACGAGCGGGGTTGGAAAATCAGCAAACTCTCTACTGCTGACAGGGGCTGCCATAATCAGTCGCCCCCCCCCCCTTAGCATCAGAATTACCCAGACATACCTCCCGTAACCTTGTCCCATCCTTAGCCCCCCTCAAGACCCTCCCACAATCACAAAACAACATCCCTCCGCCTCTGATTGGATGCCTTAGAAATCGCGCTGCCGAGCAGCCTAATCGGATTGGCTCTCCCCCCCGCCCCACCACCCACCAACGTTGCCACGCCGACGCCGTAATTTGTCAGAGCGGCTGTAAATCCATCCCCCTCATTATTTTCCACGGCAATTCCTTTCCCGCAGAAAGACAATAAATTTACATTTCAGCAGCTGTTGCTAAACGTAGCCCTGGGAGAGGTGCGAGGATTTATGAAAATGACCCTTCAGGAGTTAATATTTTCACATCTAAAAGACACGCCGCATTAAGTTATGGCCCTAGCAAATTGAGGCTGATGTCAATCAAAAATATGGCCATGTGCAAACGCGGAGTGGAAAGCTCTCGGCTCCTATTTAACGGTCTCTGGCAGACAGAGCCGACGGACTCACAGAAACACACCGCACAGGAAACAGGCCTTTCAGCCCACCCTGTGGGCAGCATGGTGGCTGTGCGGTGCCAGTGTTCACTGACCCAGGTTCGATTCCTGTCTCTGTATATATTAATTCACAGTTTGTTCTCTATTATTATTTAACTATTATAGTTAAATTCAATAAACAGAAATGAAAATGTAGTGAGGTGGCGTTCACAGGTTCAGTGTCCATTCAGAAATCAGATGGCAGAGGGGTAGAAGCTGTTCCTGAATCGCTGAGTGTGTGTCTTCAGGCTCCTGTACCTCCTCCCTGATGGCAGAGGGGTAGAAGCTGTTCCTGAATCGCTGAGTGTGTGCCTTCAGGCTCCTGTACCTCCTCCCTGATGGCAGAGGGGAAGAAGCTGTTCCTGAATCGTTGAGTGTGTGCCTTCAGGCTCCTGTACCTCCTCCCTGATGGCAGAGGGGAAGAAGCTGTTCCTGAATCGTTGAGTGTGTGTCTTCAGGCTCCTGTACCTCCTCCCTGATGGCAGAGGGGAAGAAGCTGTTCCTGAATCGTTGAGTGTGTGTCTTCAGGCTCCTGTACCTCCTCCCTGATGGCAGAGGGGAAGAAGCTGTTCCTGAATCGTTGAGTGTGTGTCTTCAGGCTCCTGTACCTCCTCCCTGATGGCAGAGGGGAAGAAGCTGTTCCTGAATCGTTGAGTGTGTGTCTTCAGGCTCCTGTACCTCCTCCCTGATGGCAGAGGGGAAGAAGCGGTTCCTGAATCGTTGAGTGTGTGTCTTCAGGCTCCTGTACCTCCTCCCTGATGGCAGAGGGGAAGAAGCTGTTCCTGAATCGTTGAGTGTGTGTCTTCAGGCTCCTGTACCTCCTCCCTGATGGCAGAGGGGAAGAAGTTGTTCCTGAATCGTTGAGTGTGTGTCTTCAGGCTCCTGTACCTCCTCCCTGATGGCAGAGGGGAAGAAGTTGTTCCTGAATCGTTGAGTGTGTGTCTTCAGGCTCCTGTACCTCCTCCCTGATGGCAGAGGGGAAGATGCTGTTCCTGAATCATTGAGTGTGTGTCTTCAGGCTCCGGTACCTCCTCCCTGATGGCAGAGGGGAAGAAGCTGTTCCTGAATCGTTGAGTGTGTGCCTTCAGGCTCCTGTACCTCCTCCCTGATGGTAGCAATGAGAGGAGGGAATGTCCTGGATGGTGGGGAGGCTGGTGGCCATGATAGAGCGGACCGAGTTCACAACTTTCTGCCTCTTCTTCCAGTCCTGTGCAGATGGGCCAAATGGCCTAAGTCTGCTCCGAGATCTTATGGTCTTATTAGCCGTAGGATGGGAGTGCACAGAAACATGGACTTTGGCCCATCTAGTCATGGTCAGGATGTTGTTCTGCCTAGTCCCACCGTCCCTTAAGCGTCTGGACTACAGTCCTCTGTACCCCTGCACTTGTCCAAACTCCTCTTAAATTGTGTGTCCACCACTCTTCCATCTGGCAGCTTATTCCACACTCACACAGCCCTTTGAGTGTGGAGAAAAAGCACCCTCGTATTCCCCACCTTTCTCCGCAACTTTCCCCCAGATCAACGCCTCCATCCGTTGACCCACCCCTCCGTGCCCCCAACCACCACTATACTTTCTCATTTCCTGTCAGAGTCACCTTGTGTACAGACACTCCTGTGCCCAGTATCACTGTATGGACACACAACCAATCTGTGTGTAGAAGCTATCTTATGTGTTTATATTTATTGTGATTTTTATTATTGCGCTCTTTATCACCCTGTGTTTTTTTTTGGATCTGGAGTAACAATTATTTCATTCTCCTTTACACTGGAAGTGACATTAAATGACATTAAACTTAAGCCACAACCCCCAGTTGTAGTTTCACTTAAACTCAAAGGAAAAGGCCTGCTTCCTTTAACCCTATCTAAGCACTTCATAATCTAAGTTTTTATTTCCTTCTGCTGGGGGAAAGACTGTGTTCCTGCATGACTGCATTCGCCCATCAGTCTGCTAGGCCCAAATCCGGGCCTACCTGGCATTTCCCTGTCGCTCAGTCCCTCAAGTCCTGGCCAAAAAGAAAGAGAGAACTCTTTTCACCCCTTCCAGTTGAAAGGAGAATAAAAGGTCGACTCCGTCTGACAGAATCAGGCCTCTTGGGTGCTTGCTTCAGAGATTTGCCACGGCAACAGGCCCTCCCGGCCTAACGGGACTTCTCGATCGTGGAACCAACTGTGAGAGGGGTTTGGCAGGTGCGGGCCCATTTGCAAAATGAAGGAGAAGTTCAGGAAAGTTCACAGTACACTTACGATCGAAGAGCGCGGACAGAATACAGCTATGGGATCCCTCCCACCCGCATGCAGGCATAAACGGGAGGGTTGAGTGGGCCAAGGGGCTGAATTACAGATTGGTGCGGATGGGATCGGGCGAACAGTCTGTTGATGTGCCGTCGTGCTCTGCGACACTCTCATAGAGAAACTAACTGGTTGCCTCACCGACTGGTATGAGGGGGAGTGCGGGGGCGTACACAGAAAGTTGTAAACTCAGTCGGCTCCATCACGAGCACCAGGGTTCCCAACCTTCAGGACGTCTTCAAGGAGCGGTGCCCCAAAAAGGTGGAGTCCGTCATTAAGGTCCCCCATCACCCAGGACGTGCCCTCTTCGCATTGCTACCATCAGGGAGGAGGTACAGGAACACACACTCAGCGATTCAGGAACAGCTTCTTCCCCTCCGCCATCCGATTTCTGAACGGACACTGAACCCGTGAACACCACCTCAAGGTTTTCTCTATATTTTTTTTGCTCTCTTTTCGCGCTACCGAATTTAATTGTTAATAAGTACATCTGACTGCAAGAGAGAGGAGAGAGAGGTGCAGAGAGAAGGAAGAGCAAGTGGAGAGGAGCGAGGGGAGAGGAGGGAGGGGAGAGAGGAGAGGGGAGAGGGGAAAGAGAGGGGAGATGGGAGGGTGGGGAGAGGAGGGAGGGATTAGAGGAGAGGGGAGAGGGGAAAGAGGAGAGGGGATAGGAGAGAGAGGAGAGGAGGGAGGGGAAAGAGAGGGGAGAGGGGAGATGGGGGAGGGGAGAGAGGAGAGGGGAGAGGGGAAAGAGAGGGGAGGGGATGGAGGGGAGAGGAGGGATGGGAGAGAGGAGAGGGGAGAGGGGAAAGAGGAGAAGGGATAGGAGAGAGAGGAGAGGAGGGAGGGGAAAGAGAGGGGAGATGGGAGATGGGAGGGAGGGGAGAGGAGGGAGGGGAGAGAGGAGAGGGGAGAGGGGAAAGAGGAGAGGGGAGAGAGGAGAGAAGGGAGGGGAGAGAGAGGGGAGAGGGGAGGTGGGAGGGAGGGGAGAGGAGGGAGGGGAGAGAGGAGAGGGGAAAGAGGAGAGGGGATAGGGGAGAGAGGAGAGGAAGGAGGGGAGAGAGAGGGGAGATGGGAGATGGGAGGGAGGGGAGAGGGGAAAGGGGAGAGCGGAAAGAGAAGAGGGGATTGAGGAGAGAGGAGAGGGAGGGGGGGAGGGGAGAGGGGAGATGGGAGGGAGGGGAGAGGAGGGAGGGGAGAGAGGAGAGGGGATAGGGGAGAGAGGAGAGAAGGGAGGGGAGAGAGAGGGGAGATGGGAGATGGGAGGAAAGGGGAGAGGAGGGAGGGGAGAGAGGAAAGGGGAGAGCAGAAAGAGGAGAGGGGATAGGGGAGAGAGGAAAGGGGAGAGCAGAAAGAGGAGAGGGGATAGGGGAGAGGAGGGAGGGGAGAGAGAGGGGAGATGGGAGGGAGGGGAGAGGAGTGAGGGGAGAGGGGATAGGGGAAAGAAGAGAGGAGGGAGGGGAGAGAGAGGGGAGAGGGGAGATGGGAGGGAGGGGAGAGAGGAGAGGGGATAGGGGAGAGAGGAGAGGAGGGAGGGGAGAGAGAGGGGAGATGGGAGGGAGGGGAGAGGGGAAAGAAGAGAGGGGATAGGAGAGAGAGGAGAGGGAGAGGGGGGAGGGGAGAGGGGAGATGGGAGGAAGGGGAGAGGAGGAAGGGGAGAGAGGAGAGGGAGAGGGGGGAGGGGAGAGGGGAGATGGGAGGGAGGGAGAGGAGGAAGGGGAGAGAGGAGAGGGGATAGGGGAGAGAGGAGAGGGGAGAGGGGGGAGTTTTTCGGTGTTTCTGATTTGCTTTTTATAGCTGACTCAGCACACCGTTATGGCACGCAGAGTTCTACGTTCTACCTCCCTGCTCACTTGTCCTAACTAATCGTTTCTCACGTTCCATCTGAGACCAGCCAGGAAGCAGCCTGATGTTGAAACCCTTGCCTCTGCAAATTCCCCCACCCAGCCAGGAGGATAAACCTTCAAGATGCCAGTGGCTGTCCCTCCGGTGTTTGGAGGGTTCCAGTCATTTTTATTTGATTGTGGCCGTGTGTTTTCTAAAACTTAAATACAAGTCTATGAGCACTTGCCGGAGAGGACGCAGATCGAAAGTGTCGCGAAATATCACCTTGAGCTTAATTCCAGACAGGTGAAATCTGACAGCAGTTTTAAACCTTAAGACAGAGGAGCAGAATTAGGCCATTCAGCCCATCGAGTCTGCTCCACCATTCCATCATGGCTGATTTATTATCCCTCTCCTGCCTGCTCCCCGTAACCTTTGATGCCCTGACTAATCAAGAACCTATCAACCTCTGGCTCAAAACATACCCGATGACTAGGCATGGGTGTTGGAGTGGAGACACATCTCTACCAAAGGTGGGGGGGGGGGGGTGAGGCGCTCCTTCCCTCCGCTACCCTGCAGGTCACCCTGGGGCGAGGTGAAACCACAGGAGCAGGTGGTGGACGGTCGTACGAGCACCCTTGGGCAAGATCACAAGTCCTGGTGATGTGACCACTAATGCCAGGCAGACAATCTCTGAAGAGTATTGATAATGGCTGGGGGTCACCCGTCATGTGAAGACACTGCCCAGGAGAAGACGATGGCAAACCACTTCTGTAGAAAACTTTGCCAAGAACAATCATGGTCGTGGAAAGACCACGATCACTCACGCCATAGCGACGCGGTGCATAATGATGATGTCATACGACATGGCGCATAAATACGACGCCTCCGCAGCCAACTGTGGCAACAAGTTCATCAGACCCACCGCCTCCCCATCTCTGTTCCGAAGGGACGTCCCTCGACTCCGAGGCTCTGTCCGCTGGCCCTACGCTCTCACACCCTCGGGAGCATCCACTCTACCTGGGCCTCTCGGTATTCGACAGGTTGCAATGAGTTCACCCCCCCCCCCCCCCCGACATTCCTCTAAACTCCAGAGCCACCAAATGCTCCTTGTAGGTTAAAATTACCCTTCCATTCCGAGGATAATTCTCAGGAGCCGGAAGACACTCATCAGGGGTGATTGATAAGTTTGTGGCCGGAGGTAGAACGAGATGAGTTACTAACTTCAAACTTTCTGCATAATCACTCAGAGAGCTGAACTGCACGTGCCTGTAACGAGAGCTGTATAACTCATCTCCTTCTACAAACTCATCAATCGCCCCTCGTATCGTATTATTTGTTATTGTGTTGTTTATCTTATTGGGTTCTTTTTCGGGCTGTGTCGGATCTGCATCAATAATTATTTTGCTCTCCTTTACACCTCTCTATTGGAAACAACACTAAACGACCTTTGATCTTGAATCTTTTGTACATGTGGCATTACACAGCTTTCATCAAGTTCAAAGTTAGTTGGAGAAGAATGAACGGGGCTTCTCTTGGTTTTTGGCAGTGTTTTTATCTCTCTCTCTCTCTCCAAGAGAAACATCTGGAAACATTATCGAAAAAAAGTTTACTTTTGGCCAGCTGCTGAGCTCTTTCTTGTGGTGGTCGCCCAGCAAGTGAGCCAGCAGCTTTGCGGGCTTTCCTTACAGAGCTCCTGGCCGAGCCAAAACCACTTCGCGTTGGCTTGGGTTCTGAGGCCCCGAAAGACCACGGGGCAGAAAAACCATACGTAGCTCAAGGAAAATTGATAGACCAGTACTCACCGGCAAGGAATTTCCCAGAACACTCACAGATAAAACAGCCTCCCCAAAACCCCACAACGTGGCCTCTGGACGGGACCGGCCTGAGAGGGGCTCACTTTCAACTGGGAAAAGGTGGGCAGGGCTTCGGCTTTATAAGGAGCTGGTCAGAGCAATCCTGGAGTGCTGTCAGCAGGTTTGGTCCATTCAGCTAAGGAAAGGGGCTGCTGGCATGATAGAGGGTCCACAGGAGCAGGTTCACGTAAATGATCCTGGCAATGGCAGGGTTAAACTATGGAGAGAGTTTGAAGGCTCTGGGCCTGTACTCGCTGGAATTCAGAATAATCAAGAGCAGGTTGGATCCCACTGAAACCTTTCGGATATTGAAAGGCCCAGAGAGAGTGGATGTGGAGAGGATGTTTCCTATAGTGGGGGAGTCTAGGACCAGAGGACACAGATAGAGAGGATGCGGAGAGGATGTTTCCTATAGTGGGGGAGTCTAGGATTAGAGGACACAGATAGAGTGGATGTGGAGAGGATGTTTCCTTTAGTGGGGGAGTCTAGGATTAGAGGACACAGATAGAGTGGATGTGGAGAGGATGTTTCCTATAGTGGGGGAGTCTAGGACCAGAGGACACAGATAGAGTGGATGTGGAGAGGATGTTTCGTATAGTGGAGGAGTCTAGGACCAGAGGACACAGATAGAGTGGATGTGGAGAGGATGTTTCCTATAGTGGGGGAGACTAGGACCAGAGGACACAGATAGAGTGGATGTGGAGAGGATGTTTCCTGTAGTGGGGGAGTCTAGGACCAGAGGACACAGATAGAGTGGATGTGGAGAGGATGTTCCCTATAGTGGGGGAGTCCAGGAGCAGAGGACACAGATAGAGTGGATGTGGAGAGGATGTTTCCTATAGTGGGGGGAGTCTAGGACCAGAGGACACAGATAGAGTGGATGTGGAGAGGATGTTTCCTATTGTGGGGGAGTCTAGGACCAGAGGGCAGAGATAGAGTGGATGTGGAGAGGATGTTTCCTATAGTGGGGGGGGGGGAAGTCTAGGACCAGAGGACACAGTTAGAGTGGATGTGGAGAGGATGTTTCCTATAGTGGGGGGGGGGGGAGTCTAGGACCAGAGGACACAGATAGAGTGGATGTGGAGAGGATGTTTCCTATAGTGGGGGAGTCTAGGATTAGAGGACACAGATAGAGTGGATGTGGAGAGGATGTTTCCTATAGTGGGGGGGGGGGGAGTCTAGGACCAGAGGACACAGTTAGAGTGGATGTGGAGAGGATGTTTCCTATAGTGGGGGAGTCTAGGACCAGAGGACACAGATAGAGTGGATGTGGAGAGGATGTTTCCTATAGTGGGGGAGTCTAGGATTAGAGGACACAGATAGAGTGGATGTGGAGAGGATGTTTCCTATAGTGGGGGAGTCTCGGACCAGAGGACACAGATAGAGTGGATGTGGAGAGGATGTTTCGTATAGTGGAGGAGTCTAGGACCAGAGGACACAGATAGAGTGGATGTGGAGAGGACGTTTCCTATAGTGGGGGAGTCTAGGACCAGAGGGTACAGATAGAGTGAATGTGGAGAGGATGTTTCCTATAGTGGGGGAGTCTAGGACCAGAGGACACAGATAGAGTGGATGTGGAGATGATGCTTCCTATAGTGGGGGAGTCTAGGATCAGAGGACACAGATAGAGTGGATGTGGAGAGGATGTTTCCTGTCATGGGGGAGTCTAGGACCAGAGGGCACAGATAGAGTGGATGTGGAGATGATGCTTCCTATAGTGGGGGAGTCTAGGATCAGAGGACACAGATAGAGTGGATGTGGAGAGGATGTTTCCTGTCATGGGGGAGTCTAGGACCAGAGGGCACAGATAGAGTGGATGTGGAGAGGATGTTTCCTATAGTGGGGGAGTCTAGGACCAGAGGACACAGATAGAGTGGATGTGGAGAGGATGTTTCCTATAGTGGGGGAGTCTAGGACCAGAGGACACAGATAGAGTGGATGTGGAGATGATGCTTCCTATAGTGGGGGAGTCTAGGATCAGAGGACACAGATAGAGTGGATGTGGAGAGGATGTTTCCTGTCATGGGGGAGTCTAGGACCAGAGGGCACAGATAGAGTGGATGTAGAGATGATGCTTCCTATAGTGGGGGAGTCTAGGATCAGAGGACACAGATAGAGTGGATGTGGAGAGGATGTTTCCTATAGCGGGGGAGTCTAGGACCACAAATAGAGTGAATGTGGAGAGGATGTTTCCTATAGTGGGGGAGTCTAGGACCAGAGGAGACAGATAGAGTGAATGTGGAGAGGATGTTTCCTATAGTGGGGGAGTCTAGGACCAGAGGACACAGATAGAGTGGATGTGGAGAGGATGTTTCCTATAGTGGGGGGGGGGAGTCTAGGACCAGAGGACACAGATAGAGTGGTTGTGGAGAGGATGTTTCCTATAGTGGGGGAGTCTAGGATTAGAGGACACAGATAGAGTGTATGTGGAGAGGATGTTTCCTATAGTGGGGGGGGGAGTCTAGGACCAGAGGACACAGATAGAGTGGATGTGGAGAGGATGTTTCCTATAGTGGGGGAGTCTAGGATTAGAGGACACAGATAGAGTGGATGTGGAGAGGATGTTTCCTATAGTGGGGGAGTCTAGGACCAGAGGACACAGATGGAGTGGATGTGGAGAGGATGTTTCGTATAGTGGAGGAGTCTAGGACCAGAGGACACAGATAGAGTGGATGTGAAGAGGATGTTTCCTATAGTGGGGGAGTCTAGGACCAGAGGGCACAGATAGAGTGGATGTGGAGAGGATGTTTCCTATAGTGGGGGAGTCTAGGACCAGAGGGCACAGATAGAGTGGATGTGGAGAGGATGTTTCCTATAGTGGGGGAGTCTCGGACCAGAGGACACAGATAGAGTGGATGTGGAGAGGATGTTTCGTATAGTGGGGGAGTCTCGGACCAGAGGACACAGATAGAGTGGATGTGGAGAGGATGTTTCGTATAGTGGAGGAGTCAAGGACCAGAGGACACAGATAGAGTGGATGTGGAGAGGATGTTTCCTATAGTGGGGGAGTCTAGGACCAGAGGGCACAGATAGAGTGGATGTGGAGAGGATGTTTCCCCTATAGTGGGGGAGTCTAGGACCAGAGGGCACAGATAGAGTGGATGTGGAGAGGATGTTTCCTATAGTGGGGGAGTCTAGGACCAGAGGACACAGATAGAGTGGATGTGGAGAGGACGTTTCCTATAGTGGGGGAGTCTAGGACCAGAGGGTACAGATAGAGTGAATGTGGAGAGGATGTTTCCTATAGTGGGGGAGTCTAGGACCAGAGGACACAGATAGAGTGGATGTGGAGATGATGCTTCCTATAGTGGGGGAGTCTAGGATCAGAGGACACAGATAGGGTGGATGTGGAGAGGATGTTTCCTGTCATGTGGGAGTCTAGGACCAGAGGGCACAGATAGAGTGGATGTGGAGATGATGCTTCCTATAGTGGGGGAGTCTAGGATCAGAGGACACAGATAGAGTGGATGAGGAGATGATGCTTCCTATAGTGGGGGAGTCTAGGATCAGAGGACATAGATAGAGTGGATGTGGAGAGGATGTTTCCTGTCATGGGGGAGTCTAGGACCAGAGGGCACAGATAGAGTGGATGTGGAGATGATGCTTCCTATAGTGGGGGAGTCTAGGACCAGAGGAGACAGATAGAGTGAATGTGGACAGGATGTTTCCTATAGTGGGGGAGTCTAGGACCAGAAGACACAGATAGAGTGGATGTGGAGAGGATGTTTCCTATAGTGGGGGAGTCTAGGATTAGAGGACACAGATAGAGTGTATGTGGAGAGGATGTTTCCTATAGTGGGGGGGGGAGTCTAGGACCAGAGGACACAGATAGAGTGGATGTGGAGAGGATGTTTCCTATAGTGGGGGAGTCTAGGATTAGAGGACACAGATAGAGTGGATGTGGAGAGGATGTTTCCTGTCATGGGGGAGTCTAGGACCAGAGGGCACAGATAGAGTGGATGTGGAGATGATGCTTCCTATAGTGGGGGAGTCTAGGACCAGAGGAGACAGATAGAGTGAATGTGGACAGGATGTTTCCTATAGTGGGGGAGTCTAGGACCAGAAGACACAGATAGAGTGGATGTGGAGAGGATGTTTCCTATAGTGGGGGAGTCTAGGATTAGAGGACACAGATAGAGTGTATGTGGAGAGGATGTTTCCTATAGTGGGGGGGGGAGTCTAGGACCAGAGGACACAGATAGAGTGGATGTGGAGAGGATGTTTCCTATAGTGGGGGAGTCTAGGATTAGAGGACACAGATAGAGTGGATGTGGAGAGGATGTTTCCTATAGTGGGGGAGTCTAGGATTAGAGGACACAGATAGAGTGGATGTGGAGAGGATGTTTCCTATAGTGGGGGAGTCTAGGACCAGAGGACACAGATAGAGTGGATGTGGAGAGGATGTTTCGTATAGTGGAGGAGTCTAGGACCAGAGGACACAGATAGAGTGGATGCGGAGAGGATGTTTCCTATAGTGGGGGAGTCTAGGACCAGAGGGCACAGATAGAGTGGATGTGGAGAGGATGTTTCCTATAATGGGGGAGTCTAGGACCAGAGGGCACAGATAGAGTGGATGTGGAGAGGATGTTTCCTATAGTGGGGAAGTCTCGGACCAGAGGACACAGATAGAGTGGATGTGGAGAGGATGTTTCGTATAGTGGAGGAGTCTAGGACCAGAGGACACAGATAGAGTGGATTTGGAGAGGATGTTTCCTATAGTGGGGGAGTCTAGGACCAGAGGGCACAGATAGAGTGGATGTGGAGAGGATGTTTCCTATAGTGGGGGTGTCTAGGACCAGAGGGCACAGATAGAGTGGATGTGGAGAGGATGTTTCCTATAGTGGGGGAGTCTAGGACCAGAGGACACAGATAGAGTGGATGTGGAGAGGACGTTTCCTATAGTGGGGGAGTCTAGGACCAGAGGGTACAGATAGAGTGAATGTGGAGAGGATGTTTCCTATAGTGGGGGAGTCTAGGACCAGAGGACACAGATAGAGTGGATGTGGAGATGATGCTTCCTATAGTGGGGGAGTCTAGGACCAGAGGACACAGATAGAGTGGATGTGGAGAGGACGTTTCCTATAGTGGGGGAGTCTAGGACCAGAGGGTACAGATAGAGTGAATGTGGAGAGGATGTTTCCTATAGTGGGGGAGTCTAGGACCAGAGGACACAGATAGAGTGGATGTGGAGATGATGCTTCCTATAGTGGGGGAGTCTAGGATCAGAGGACACAGATAGAGTGGATGTGGAGAGGATGTTTCCTGTCATGGGGGAGTCTAGGACCAGAGGGCACAGATAGAGTGGATGTGGAGATGATGCTTCCTATAGTGGGGGAGTCTAGGATCAGAGGACACAGATACAGTGGATGTGGAGAGGATGTTTCCTGTCATGGGGGAGTCTAGGACCAGAGGGCACAGATAGAGTGGATGTGGAGAGGATGTTTCCTATAGTGGGGGAGTCTAGGACCAGAGGACACAGATAGAGTGGATGTGGAGAGGATGTTTCCTATAGTGGGGGAGTCTAGGACCAGAGGACACAGATAGAGTGGATGTGGAGATGATGCTTCCTATAGTGGGGGAGTCTAGGATCAGAGGACACAGATAGAGTGGATGTGGAGAGGATGTTTCCTGTCATGGGGGAGTCTAGGACCAGAGGGCACAGATAGAGTGGATGTGGAGATGATGCTTCCTATAGTGGGGGAGTCTAGGATCAGAGGACACAGATAGAGTGGATGTGGAGAGGATGTTTCCTATAGCGGGGGAGTCTAGGACCACAGATAGAGTGAATGTGGAGAGGATGTTTCCTATAGTGGGGGAGTCTAGGACCAGAGGAGACAGATAGAGTGAATGTGGAGAGGATGTTTCCTATAGTGGGGGAGTCTAGGACCAGAGGACACAGATAGAGTGGATGTGGAGAGAATGTTTCCTATAGTGGGGGAGTCTAGGACCAGAGGACACAGATAGAGTGAATGTGGAGAGGATGTTTCCTATAGTGGGGAGTCTAGGACCAGAGGGCACAGATAGAGTGAATGTGGAGAGGATGTTTCCTATAGTGGGGGAGTCTAGGACCAGAGGGCACAGATAGAGTGGATGTGGAGAGGATGTTTCCTATAGTGGGGGAGTCTCGGACCAGAGGACACAGATAGAGTGGATGTGGAGAGGATGTTTCGTATAGTGGAGGAGTCTAGGACCAGAGGACACAGATAGAGTGGATGTGGAGAGGATGTTTCCTATAGTGGGGGAGTCTAGGACCAGAGGGCACAGATAGAGTGGATGTGGAGAGGATGTCTCCTATAGTGGGGGAGTCTAGGACCAGAGAGCACAGATAGAGTGGATGTGGAGAGGATGTTTCCTATAGTGGGGGAGTCTAGGACCAGAGGACACAGATAGAGTGGATATGGAGAGGACGTTTCCTATAGTGGGGGAGTCTAGGACCAGAGGGTACAGATAGAGTAAATGTGGAGAGGATGTTTCCTATAGTGGGGGAGTCTAGGACCGGAGGACACAGATAGAGTGGATGTGGAGATGATGCTTCCTATAGTGGGGGAGTCTAGGATCAGAGGACACAGATAGAGTGGATGTGGAGAGGATGTTTCCTGTCATGGGGGAGTCTAGGACCAGAGGGCACAGATAGAGTGGATGTGGAGATGATGCTTCCTATAGTGGGGGAGTCTAGGATCAGAGGACACAGATAGAGTGGATGTGGAGAGGATGTTTCCTGTCATGGGGGTCTAGGACCAGAGGGCACAGATAGAGTGGATGTGGAGAGGATGTTTCCTATAGTGGGGGAGTCTAGGACCAGAGGACACAGATAGAGTGGATGTGGAGAGGATGTTTCCTATAGTGGGGGAGTCTAGGACCAGAGGACACAGATAGAGTGGATGTGGAGATGATGCTTCCTATAGTGGGGGAGTCTAGGATCAGAGGACACAGATAGAGTGGATGTGGAGAGGATGTTTCCTGTCATGGGGGAGTCTAGGACCAGAGGGCACAGATAGAGTGGATGTGGAGATGATGCTTCCTATAGTGGGGGAGTCTAGGATCAGAGGACACAGATAGAGTGGATGTGGAGAGGATGTTTCCTGTCATGGGGGAGTCTAGGACCAGAGGGCACAAATAGAGTGGATGTGGAGATGATGCTTCCTATAGTGGGGGAGTCTAGGATCAGAGGACACAGATAGAGTGGATGTGGAGAGGATGTTTCCTATAGTGGGGGAGTCTAGGATTAGAGGACACAGATAGAGTGGATGTGGAGAGGATGTTTCCTATAGTGGGGGAGTCTAGGATTAGAGGACACAGATAGAGTGGATGTGGAGAGGATGTTTCCTATAGTGGGGGAGTCTAGGACCAGAGGACACAGATAGAGTGGATGTGGAGAGGATGTTTCGTATAGTGGAGGAGTCTAGGACCAGAGGACACAGATAGAGTGGATGCGGAGAGGATGTTTCCTATAGTGGGGGAGTCTAGGACCAGAGGGCACAGATAGAGTGGATGTGGAGAGGATGTTTCCTATAATGGGGGAGTCTAGGACCAGAGGGCACAGATAGAGTGGATGTGGAGAGGATGTTTCCTATAGTGGGGAAGTCTCGGACCAGAGGACACAGATAGAGTGGATGTGGAGAGGATGTTTCGTATAGTGGAGGAGTCTAGGACCAGAGGACACAGATAGAGTGGATTTGGAGAGGATGTTTCCTATAGTGGGGGAGTCTAGGACCAGAGGGCACAGATAGAGTGGATGTGGAGAGGATGTTTCCTATAGTGGGGGTGTCTAGGACCAGAGGGCACAGATAGAGTGGATGTGGAGAGGATGTTTCCTATAGTGGGGGAGTCTAGGACCAGAGGACACAGATAGAGTGGATGTGGAGAGGACGTTTCCTATAGTGGGGGAGTCTAGGACCAGAGGGTACAGATAGAGTGAATGTGGAGAGGATGTTTCCTATAGTGGGGGAGTCTAGGACCAGAGGACACAGATAGAGTGGATGTGGAGATGATGCTTCCTATAGTGGGGGAGTCTAGGATCAGAGGACACAGATAGAGTGGATGTGGAGAGGATGTTTCCCATAGGGGGGGAGTCTAGGACCAGAGGACACAGATAGAGTGGATGTGGAGAGGATGTTTCCTATAGTGGGGGAGTCTAGGACCGGAGGACACAGATAGAGTGGATGTGGAGATGATGCTTCCTATAGTGGGGGAGTCTAGGATCAGAGGACACAGATAGAGTGGATGTGGAGAGGATGTTTCCTGTCATGGGGGAGTCTAGGACCAGAGGGCACAGATAGAGTGGATGTGGAGATGATGCTTCCTATAGTGGGGGAGTCTAGGATCAGAGGACACAGATAGAGTGGATGTGGAGAGGATGTTTCCTGTCATGGGGGAGTCTAGGACCAGAGGGCACAGATAGAGTGGATGTGGAGATGATGCTTCCTATAGTGGGGGAGTCTAGGATCAGAGGACACAGATAGAGTGGATGTGGAGAGGATGTTTCCTATAGTGGGGGAGTCTAGGATTAGAGGACACAGATAGAGTGGATGTGGAGAGGATGTTTCCTATAGTGGGGGAGTCTAGGATTAGAGGACACAGATAGAGTGGATGTGGAGAGGATGTTTCCTATAGTGGGGGAGTCTAGGACCAGAGGACACAGATAGAGTGGATGTGGAGAGGATGTTTCGTATAGTGGAGGAGTCTAGGACCAGAGGACACAGATAGAGTGGATGCGGAGAGGATGTTTCCTATAGTGGGGGAGTCTAGGACCAGAGGGCACAGATAGAGTGGATGTGGAGAGGATGTTTCCTATAATGGGGGAGTCTAGGACCAGAGGGCACAGATAGAGTGGATGTGGAGAGGATGTTTCCTATAGTGGGGAAGTCTCGGACCAGAGGACACAGATAGAGTGGATGTGGAGAGGATGTTTCGTATAGTGGAGGAGTCTAGGACCAGAGGACACAGATAGAGTGGATGTGGAGATGATGCTTCCTATAGTGGGGGAGTCTAGGATCAGAGGACACAGATAGAGTGGATGTGGAGAGGATGTTTCCTGTCATGGGGGAGTCTAGGACCAGAGGGCACAGATAGAGTGGATGTGGAGAGGATGTTTCCTATAGTGGGGGAGTCTAGGACCAGAGGACACAGATAGAGTGGATGTGGAGAGGATGTTTCCTATAGTGGGGGAGTCTAGGACCAGAGGACACAGATAGAGTGGATGTGGAGATGATGCTTCCTATAGTGGGGGAGTCTAGGATCAGAGGACACAGATAGAGTGGATGTGGAGAGGATGTTTCCTGTCATGGGGGAGTCTAGGACCAGAGGGCACAGATAGAGTGGATGTAGAGATGATGCTTCCTATAGTGGGGGAGTCTAGGATCAGAGGACACAGATAGAGTGGATGTGGAGAGGATGTTTCCTATAGCGGGGGAGTCTAGGACCACAAATAGAGTGAATGTGGAGAGGATGTTTCCTATAGTGGGGGAGTCTAGGACCAGAGGAGACAGATAGAGTGAATGTGGAGAGGATGTTTCCTATAGTGGGGGAGTCTAGGACCAGAGGACACAGATAGAGTGGATGTGGAGAGGATGTTTCCTATAGTGGGGGGGGGGAGTCTAGGACCAGAGGACACAGATAGAGTGGTTGTGGAGAGGATGTTTCCTATAGTGGGGGAGTCTAGGATTAGAGGACACAGATAGAGTGTATGTGGAGAGGATGTTTCCTATAGTGGGGGGGGGAGTCTAGGACCAGAGGACACAGATAGAGTGGATGTGGAGAGGATGTTTCCTATAGTGGGGGAGTCTAGGATTAGAGGACACAGATAGAGTGGATGTGGAGAGGATGTTTCCTATAGTGGGGGAGTCTAGGACCAGAGGACACAGATGGAGTGGATGTGGAGAGGATGTTTCGTATAGTGGAGGAGTCTAGGACCAGAGGACACAGATAGAGTGGATGTGAAGAGGATGTTTCCTATAGTGGGGGAGTCTAGGACCAGAGGGCACAGATAGAGTGGATGTGGAGAGGATGTTTCCTATAGTGGGGGAGTCTAGGACCAGAGGGCACAGATAGAGTGGATGTGGAGAGGATGTTTCCTATAGTGGGGGAGTCTCGGACCAGAGGACACAGATAGAGTGGATGTGGAGAGGATGTTTCGTATAGTGGGGGAGTCTCGGACCAGAGGACACAGATAGAGTGGATGTGGAGAGGATGTTTCGTATAGTGGAGGAGTCAAGGACCAGAGGACACAGATAGAGTGGATGTGGAGAGGATGTTTCCTATAGTGGGGGAGTCTAGGACCAGAGGGCACAGATAGAGTGGATGTGGAGAGGATGTTTCCTATAGTGGGGGAGTCTAGGACCAGAGGGCACAGATAGAGTGGATGTGGAGAGGATGTTTCCTATAGTGGGGGAGTCTAGGACCAGAGGACACAGATAGAGTGGATGTGGAGAGGACGTTTCCTATAGTGGGGGAGTCTAGGACCAGAGGGTACAGATAGAGTGAATGTGGAGAGGATGTTTCCTATAGTGGGGGAGTCTAGGACCAGAGGACACAGATAGAGTGGATGTGGAGATGATGCTTCCTATAGTGGGGGAGTCTAGGATCAGAGGACACAGATAGGGTGGATGTGGAGAGGATGTTTCCTGTCATGTGGGAGTCTAGGACCAGAGGGCACAGATAGAGTGGATGTGGAGATGATGCTTCCTATAGTGGGGGAGTCTAGGATCAGAGGACACAGATAGAGTGGATGAGGAGATGATGCTTCCTATAGTGGGGGAGTCTAGGATCAGAGGACATAGATAGAGTGGATGTGGAGAGGATGTTTCCTGTCATGGGGGAGTCTAGGACCAGAGGGCACAGATAGAGTGGATGTGGAGATGATGCTTCCTATAGTGGGGGAGTCTAGGATCAGAGGACACAGATACAGTGGATGTGGAGAGGATGATTCCTATAGCGGGGGAGTCTAGGACCACAGATAGAGTGAATGTGGAGAGGATGTTTCCAATAGTGGGGGAGTCTAGGACCAGAGGAGACAGATAGAGTGAATGTGGACAGGATGTTTCCTATAGTGGGGGAGTCTAGGACCAGAAGACACAGATAGAGTGGATGTGGAGAGGATGTTTCCTATAGTGGGGGAGTCTAGGATTAGAGGACACAGATAGAGTGTATGTGGAGAGGATGTTTCCTATAGTGGGGGGGGGAGTCTAGGACCAGAGGACACAGATAGAGTGGATGTGGAGAGGATGTTTCCTATAGTGGGGGAGTCTAGGATTAGAGGACACAGATAGAGTGGATGTGGAGAGGATGTTTCCTATAGTGGGGGAGTCTAGGATTAGAGGACACAGATAGAGTGGATGTGGAGAGGATGTTTCCTATAGTGGGGGAGTCTAGGACCAGAGGACACAGATAGAGTGGATGTGGAGAGGATGTTTCGTATAGTGGAGGAGTCTAGGACCAGAGGACACAGATAGAGTGGATGCGGAGAGGATGTTTCCTATAGTGGGGGAGTCTAGGACCAGAGGGCACAGATAGAGTGGATGTGGAGAGGATGTTTCCTATAATGGGGGAGTCTAGGACCAGAGGGCACAGATAGAGTGGATGTGGAGAGGATGTTTCCTATAGTGGGGAAGTCTCGGACCAGAGGACACAGATAGAGTGGATGTGGAGAGGATGTTTCGTATAGTGGAGGAGTCTAGGACCAGAGGACACAGATAGAGTGGATTTGGAGAGGATGTTTCCTATAGTGGGGGAGTCTAGGACCAGAGGGCACAGATAGAGTGGATGTGGAGAGGATATTTCCTATAGTGGGGGTGTCTAGGACCAGAGGGCACAGATAGAGTGGATGTGGAGAGGATGTTTCCTATAGTGGGGGAGTCTAGGACCAGAGGACACAGATAGAGTGGATGTGGAGAGGACGTTTCCTATAGTGGGGGAGTCTAGGACCAGAGGGTACAGATAGAGTGAATGTGGAGAGGATGTTTCCTATAGTGGGGGAGTCTAGGACCAGAGGACACAGATAGAGTGGATGTGGAGATGATGCTTCCTATAGTGGGGGAGTCTAGGATCAGAGGACACAGATAGAGTGGATGTGGAGAGGATGTTTCCTGTCATGGGGGAGTCTAGGACCAGAGGGCACAGATAGAGTGGATGTGGAGATGATGCTTCCTATAGTGGGGGAGTCTAGGATCAGAGGACACAGATACAGTGGATGTGGAGAGGATGTTTCCTGTCATGGGGGAGTCTAGGACCAGAGGGCACAGATAGAGTGGATGTGGAGAGGATGTTTCCTATAGTGGGGGAGTCTAGGACCAGAGGACACAGATAGAGTGGATGTGGAGAGGATGTTTCCTATAGTGGGGGAGTCTAGGACCAGAGGACACAGATAGAGTGGATGTGGAGATGATGCTTCCTATAGTGGGGGAGTCTAGGATCAGAGGACACAGATAGAGTGGATGTGGAGAGGATGTTTCCTGTCATGGGGGAGTCTAGGACCAGAGGGCACAGATAGAGTGGATGTGGAGATGATGCTTCCTATAGTGGGGGAGTCTAGGATCAGAGGACACAGATAGAGTGGATGTGGAGAGGATGTTTCCTATAGCGGGGGAGTCTAGGACCACAGATAGAGTGAATGTGGAGAGGATGTTTCCTATAGTGGGGGAGTCTAGGACCAGAGGAGACAGATAGAGTGAATGTGGAGAGGATGTTTCCTATAGTGGGGGAGTCTAGGACCAGAGGACACAGATAGAGTGGATGTGGAGAGAATGTTTCCTATAGTGGGGGAGTCTAGGACCAGAGGACACAGATAGAGTGAATGTGGAGAGGATGTTTCCTATAGTGGGGAGTCTAGGACCAGAGGGCACAGATAGAGTGAATGTGGAGAGGATGTTTCCTATAGTGGGGGAGTCTAGGACCAGAGGGCACAGATAGAGTGGATGTGGAGAGGATGTTTCCTATAGTGGGGGAGTCTCGGACCAGAGGACACAGATAGAGTGGATGTGGAGAGGATGTTTCGTATAGTGGAGGAGTCTAGGACCAGAGGACACAGATAGAGTGGATGTGGAGAGGATGTTTCCTATAGTGGGGGAGTCTAGGACCAGAGGGCACAGATAGAGTGGATGTGGAGAGGATGTCTCCTATAGTGGGGGAGTCTAGGACCAGAGAGCACAGATAGAGTGGATGTGGAGAGGATGTTTCCTATAGTGGGGGAGTCTAGGACCAGAGGACACAGATAGAGTGGATATGGAGAGGACGTTTCCTATAGTGGGGGAGTCTAGGACCAGAGGGTACAGATAGAGTAAATGTGGAGAGGATGTTTCCTATAGTGGGGGAGTCTAGGACCGGAGGACACAGATAGAGTGGATGTGGAGATGATGCTTCCTATAGTGGGGGAGTCTAGGATCAGAGGACACAGATAGAGTGGATGTGGAGAGGATGTTTCCTGTCATGGGGGAGTCTAGGACCAGAGGGCACAGATAGAGTGGATGTGGAGATGATGCTTCCTATAGTGGGGGAGTCTAGGATCAGAGGACACAGATAGAGTGGATGTGGAGAGGATGTTTCCTGTCATGGGGGTCTAGGACCAGAGGGCACAGATAGAGTGGATGTGGAGAGGATGTTTCCTATAGTGGGGGAGTCTAGGACCAGAGGACACAGATAGAGTGGATGTGGAGAGGATGTTTCCTATAGTGGGGGAGTCTAGGACCAGAGGACACAGATAGAGTGGATGTGGAGATGATGCTTCCTATAGTGGGGGAGTCTAGGATCAGAGGACACAGATAGAGTGGATGTGGAGAGGATGTTTCCTGTCATGGGGGAGTCTAGGACCAGAGGGCACAGATAGAGTGGATGTGGAGATGATGCTTCCTATAGTGGGGGAGTCTAGGATCAGAGGACACAGATAGAGTGGATGTGGAGAGGATGTTTCCTGTCATGGGGGAGTCTAGGACCAGAGGGCACAGATAGAGTGGATGTGGAGATGATGCTTCCTATAGTGGGGGAGTCTAGGATCAGAGGACACAGATAGAGTGGATGTGGAGAGGATGTTTCCTATAGTGGGGGAGTCTAGGATTAGAGGACACAGATAGAGTGGATGTGGAGAGGATGTTTCCTATAGTGGGGGAGTCTAGGATTAGAGGACACAGATAGAGTGGATGTGGAGAGGATGTTTCCTATAGTGGGGGAGTCTAGGACCAGAGGACACAGATAGAGTGGATGTGGAGAGGATGTTTCGTATAGTGGAGGAGTCTAGGACCAGAGGACACAGATAGAGTGGATGCGGAGAGGATGTTTCCTATAGTGGGGGAGTCTAGGACCAGAGGGCACAGATAGAGTGGATGTGGAGAGGATGTTTCCTATAATGGGGGAGTCTAGGACCAGAGGGCACAGATAGAGTGGATGTGGAGAGGATGTTTCCTATAGTGGGGAAGTCTCGGACCAGAGGACACAGATAGAGTGGATGTGGAGAGGATGTTTCGTATAGTGGAGGAGTCTAGGACCAGAGGACACAGATAGAGTGGATTTGGAGAGGATGTTTCCTATAGTGGGGGAGTCTAGGACCAGAGGGCACAGATAGAGTGGATGTGGAGAGGATGTTTCCTATAGTGGGGGTGTCTAGGACCAGAGGGCACAGATAGAGTGGATGTGGAGAGGATGTTTCCTATAGTGGGGGAGTCTAGGACCAGAGGACACAGATAGAGTGGATGTGGAGAGGACGTTTCCTATAGTGGGGGAGTCTAGGACCAGAGGGTACAGATAGAGTGAATGTGGAGAGGATGTTTCCTATAGTGGGGGAGTCTAGGACCAGAGGACACAGATAGAGTGGATGTGGAGATGATGCTTCCTATAGTGGGGGAGTCTAGGATCAGAGGACACAGATAGAGTGGATGTGGAGAGGATGTTTCCCATAGGGGGGGAGTCTAGGACCAGAGGACACAGATAGAGTGGATGTGGAGAGGATGTTTCCTATAGTGGGGGAGTCTAGGACCGGAGGACACAGATAGAGTGGATGTGGAGATGATGCTTCCTATAGTGGGGGAGTCTAGGATCAGAGGACACAGATAGAGTGGATGTGGAGAGGATGTTTCCTGTCATGGGGGAGTCTAGGACCAGAGGGCACAGATAGAGTGGATGTGGAGATGATGCTTCCTATAGTGGGGGAGTCTAGGATCAGAGGACACAGATAGAGTGGATGTGGAGAGGATGTTTCCTGTCATGGGGGAGTCTAGGACCAGAGGGCACAGATAGAGTGGATGTGGAGATGATGCTTCCTATAGTGGGGGAGTCTAGGATCAGAGGACACAGATAGAGTGGATGTGGAGAGGATGTTTCCTATAGTGGGGGAGTCTAGGATTAGAGGACACAGATAGAGTGGATGTGGAGAGGATGTTTCCTATAGTGGGGGAGTCTAGGATTAGAGGACACAGATAGAGTGGATGTGGAGAGGATGTTTCCTATAGTGGGGGAGTCTAGGACCAGAGGACACAGATAGAGTGGATGTGGAGAGGATGTTTCGTATAGTGGAGGAGTCTAGGACCAGAGGACACAGATAGAGTGGATGCGGAGAGGATGTTTCCTATAGTGGGGGAGTCTAGGACCAGAGGGCACAGATAGAGTGGATGTGGAGAGGATGTTTCCTATAATGGGGGAGTCTAGGACCAGAGGGCACAGATAGAGTGGATGTGGAGAGGATGTTTCCTATAGTGGGGAAGTCTCGGACCAGAGGACACAGATAGAGTGGATGTGGAGAGGATGTTTCGTATAGTGGAGGAGTCTAGGACCAGAGGACACAGATAGAGTGGATTTGGAGAGGATGTTTCCTATAGTGGGGGAGTCTAGGACCAGAGGGCACAGATAGAGTGGATGTGGAGATGATGCTTCCTATAGTGGGGGAGTCTAGGATCAGAGGACACAGATAGAGTGGATGTGGAGAGGATGTTTCCTGTCATGGGGGAGTCTAGGACCAGAGGGCACAGATAGAGTGGATGTGGAGATGATGCTTCCTATAGTGGGGGAGTCTAGGATCAGAGGACACAGATAGAGTGGATGTGGAGAGGATGTTTCCTATAGTGGGGGAGTCTAGGATTAGAGGACACAGATAGAGTGGATGTGGAGAGGATGTTTCCTATAGTGGGGGAGTCTAGGATTAGAGGACACAGATAGAGTGGATGTGGAGAGGATGTTTCCTATAGTGGGGGAGTCTAGGACCAGAGGACACAGATAGAGTGGATGTGGAGAGGATGTTTCGTATAGTGGAGGAGTCTAGGACCAGAGGACACAGATAGAGTGGATGCGGAGAGGATGTTTCCTATAGTGGGGGAGTCTAGGACCAGAGGGCACAGATAGAGTGGATGTGGAGAGGATGTTTCCTATAATGGGGGAGTCTAGGACCAGAGGGCACAGATAGAGTGGATGTGGAGAGGATGTTTCCTATAGTGGGGAAGTCTCGGACCAGAGGACACAGATAGAGTGGATGTGGAGAGGATGTTTCGTATAGTGGAGGAGTCTAGGACCAGAGGACACAGATAGAGTGGATTTGGAGAGGATGTTTCCTATAGTGGGGGAGTCTAGGACCAGAGGGCACAGATAGAGTGGATGTGGAGAGGATGTTTCCTATAGTGGGGGTGTCTAGGACCAGAGGGCACAGATAGAGTGGATGTGGAGAGGATGTTTCCTATAGTGGGGGAGTCTAGGACCAGAGGACACAGATAGAGTGGATGTGGAGAGGACGTTTCCTATAGTGGGGGAGTCTAGGACCAGAGGGTACAGATAGAGTGAATGTGGAGAGGATGTTTCCTATAGTGGGGGAGTCTAGGACCAGAGGACACAGATAGAGTGGATGTGGAGATGATGCTTCCTATAGTGGGGGAGTCTAGGATCAGAGGACACAGATAGAGTGGATGTGGAGAGGATGTTTCCTGTCATGGGGGAGTCTAGGACCAGAGGGCACAGATAGAGTGGATGTGGAGATGATGCTTCCTATAGTGGGGGAGTCTAGGATCAGAGGACACAGATACAGTGGATGTGGAGAGGATGTTTCCTGTCATGGGGGAGTCTAGGACCAGAGGGCACAGATAGAGTGGATGTGGAGAGGATGTTTCCTATAGTGGGGGAGTCCAGGACCAGAGGACACAGATAGAGTGGATGTGGAGAGGATGTTTCCTATAGTGGGGGAGTCTAGGACCAGAGGACACAGATAGAGTGGATGTGGAGATGATGCTTCCTATAGTGGGGGAGTCTAGGATCAGAGGACACAGATAGAGTGGATGTGGAGAGGATGTTTCCTGTCATGGGGGAGTCTAGGACCAGAGGGCACAGATAGAGTGGATGTGGAGATGATGCTTCCTATAGTGGGGGAGTCTAGGATCAGAGGACACAGATAGAGTGGATGTGGAGAGGATGTTTCCTATAGCGGGGGAGTCTAGGACCACAGATAGAGTGAATGTGGAGAGGATGTTTCCTATAGTGGGGGAGTCTACGACCAGAGGAGACAGATACAGTGAATGTGGAGAGGATGTTTCCTATAGTGGGGGAGTCTAGGACCAGAGGACACAGATAGAGTGGATGTGGAGAGAATGTTTCCTATAGTGGGGGAGTCTAGGACCAGAGGACACAGATAGAGTGAATGTGGAGAGGATGTTTCCTATAGTGGGGAGTCTAGGACCAGAGGGCACAGATAGAGTGAATGTGGAGAGGATGTTTCCTATAGTGGGGGAGTCTAGGACCAGAGGGCACAGATAGAGTGGATGTGGAGAGGATGTTTCCTATAGTGGGGGAGTCTCGGACCAGAGGACACAGATAGAGTGGATGTGGAGAGGATGTTTCGTATAGTGGAGGAGTCTAGGACCAGAGGACACAGATAGAGTGGATGTGGAGAGGATGTTTCCTATAGTGGGGGAGTCTAGGACCGGAGGACACAGATAGAGTGGATGTGGAGATGATGCTTCCTATAGTGGGGGAGTCTAGGATCAGAGGACACAGATAGAGTGGATGTGGAGAGGATGTTTCCTGTCATGGGGGAGTCTAGGACCAGAGGGCACAGATAGAGTGGATGTGGAGATGATGCTTCCTATAGTGGGGGAGTCTAGGATCAGAGGACACAGATAGAGTGGATGTGGAGAGGATGTTTCCTGTCATGGGGGTCTAGGACCAGAGGGCACAGATAGAGTGGATGTGGAGAGGATGTTTCCTATAGTGGGGGAGTCTAGGACCAGAGGACACAGATAGAGTGGATGTGGAGAGGATGTTTCCTATAGTGGGGGAGTCTAGGACCAGAGGACACAGATAGAGTGGATGTGGAGATGATGCTTCCTATAGTGGGGGAGTCTAGGATCAGAGGACACAGATAGAGTGGATGTGGAGAGGATGTTTCCTGTCATGGGGGAGTCTAGGACCAGAGGGCACAGATAGAGTGGATGTGGAGATGATGCTTCCTATAGTGGGGGAGTCTAGGATCAGAGGACACAGATAGAGTGGATGTGGAGAGGATGTTTCCTGTCATGGGGGAGTCTAGGACCAGAGGGCACAGATAGAGTGGATGTGGAGATGATGCTTCCTATAGTGGGGGAGTCTAGGATCAGAGGACACAGATAGAGTGAATGTGGAGAGGATGTTTCCTATAGCGGGGGAGTCTAGGACCACAGATAGAGTGAATGTGGAGAGGATGTTTCCTATAGTGGGGGAGTCTAGGACCAGAGGAGACAGATAGAGTGAATGTGGAGAGGATGTTTCCTATAGTGGGGGAGTCTAGGACCAGAGGACACAGATAGAGTGGATGTGGAGATGATGCTTCCTATAGTGGGGGAGTCTAGGATCAGAGGACACAGATAGAGTGGATGTGGAGAGGATGTTTCCTGTCATGGGGGAGTCTAGGACCAGAGGGCACAGATAGAGTGGATGTGGAGATGATGCTTCCTATAGTGGGGGAGTCTAGGATCAGAGGACACAGATAGAGTGGATGTGGAGAGGATGTTTCCTATAGCGGGGGAGTCTAGGACCACAGATAGAGTGAATGTGGAGAGGATGTTTCCTATAGTGGGGGAGTCTAGGACCAGAGGAGACAGATAGAGTGAATGTGGAGAGGATGTTTCCTATAGTGGGGGAGTCTAGGACCAGAGGACACAGATAGAGTGGATGTGGAGATGATGCTTCCTATAGTGGGGGAGTCTAGGATCAGAGGACACAGATAGAGTCGATGTGGAGAGGATGTTTCCTGTCATGGGGGAGTCTAGGACCAGAGGGCACAGATAGAGTGTATGTGGAGATGATGCTTCCTATAGTGGGGGAGTCTAGGATCAGAGGACACAGATAGAGTGGATGTGGAGAGGATGTTTCCTATAGCGGGGGAGTCTAGGACCACAGATAGAGTGAATGTGGAGAGGATGTTTCCTATAGTGGGGGAGTCTAGGAGCAGAGGAGACAGATAGAGTGAATGTGGAGAGGATGTTTCCTATAGTGGGGGAGTCTAGGACCAGAGGACACAGATAGAGTGGATGTGGAGAGGATGTTTCCTATAGCGGGGGAGTCTAGGACCACAGATAGAGTGAATGTGGAGAGGATGTTTCCTATAGTGGGGGAGTCTAGGACCAGAGGACACAGATAGAGTGGATGTGGAGAGAATGTTTCCTATAGTGGGGGAGTCTAGGACCAGAGGACACAGATAGAGTGAATGTGGAGAGGATGTTTCCTATAGTGGGGAGTCTAGGACCAGAGGGCACAGATAGAGTGAATGTGGAGAGGATGTTTCCTATAGTGGGGGAGTCTAGGACCAGAGGGCACAGATAGAGTGGATGTGGAGAGGATGTTTCCTATAGTGGGGGAGTCTAGGACCAGAAGGCACAGATAGAGTGGATGTTGAGAGGATGTTTCCTATAGTGGGGGAGTCTCGGACCAGAGGACACAGATAGAGTGGATGTGGAGAGGATGTTTCGTATAGTGGGGGAGTCTCGGACCAGAGGACACAGATAGAGTGGATGTGGAGAGGATGTTTCGTATAGTGGAGGAGTCAAGGACCAGAGGACACAGATAGAGTGGATGTGGAGAGGATGTTTCCTATAGTGGGGGAGTCTAGGACCAGAGGGCACAGATAGAGTGGATGTGGAGAGGATGTTTCCTATAGTGGGGGAGTCTAGGACCAGAGGGCACAGATAGAGTGGATGTGGAGAGGATGTTTCCTATAGTGGGGGAGTCTAGGACCAGAGGACACAGATAGAGTGGATGTGGAGAGGACGTTTCCTATAGTGGGGGAGTCTAGGACCAGAGGGTACAGATAGAGTGAATGTGGAGAGGATGTTTCCTATAGTGGGGGAGTCTAGGACCAGAGGACACAGATAGAGTGGATGTGGAGATGATGCTTCCTATAGTGGGGGAGTCTAGGATCAGAGGACACAGATAGGGTGGATGTGGAGAGGATGTTTCCTGTCATGTGGGAGTCTAGGACCAGAGGGCACAGATAGAGTGGATGTGGAGAGGATGTTTCCTGTCATGGGGGAGTCTAGGACCAGAGGGCACAGATAGAGTGGATGTGGAGATGATGCTTCCTATAGTGGGGGAGTCTAGGATCAGAGGACACAGATACAGTGGATGTGGAGAGGATGATTCCTATAGCGGGGGAGTCTAGGACCACAGATAGAGTGAATGTGGAGAGGATGTTTCCAATAGTGGGGGAGTCTAGGACCAGAGGAGACAGATAGAGTGAATGTGGACAGGATGTTTCCTATAGTGGGGGAGTCTAGGACCAGAAGACACAGATAGAGTGGATGTGGAGAGGATGTTTCCTATAGTGGGGGAGTCTAGGATTAGAGGACACAGATAGAGTGTATGTGGAGAGGATGTTTCCTATAGTGGGGGGGGGAGTCTAGGACCAGAGGACACAGATAGAGTGGATGTGGAGAGGATGTTTCCTATAGTGGGGGAGTCTAGGATTAGAGGACACAGATAGAGTGGATGTGGAGAGGATGTTTCCTATAGTGGGGGAGTCTAGGATTAGAGGACACAGATAGAGTGGATGTGGAGAGGATGTTTCCTATAGTGGGGGAGTCTAGGACCAGAGGACACAGATAGAGTGGATGTGGAGAGGATGTTTCGTATAGTGGAGGAGTCTAGGACCAGAGGACACAGATAGAGTGGATGCGGAGAGGATGTTTCCTATAGTGGGGGAGTCTAGGACCAGAGGGCACAGATAGAGTGGATGTGGAGAGGATGTTTCCTATAATGGGGGAGTCTAGGACCAGAGGGCACAGATAGAGTGGATGTGGAGAGGATGTTTCCTATAGTGGGGAAGTCTCGGACCAGAGGACACAGATAGAGTGGATGTGGAGAGGATGTTTCGTATAGTGGAGGAGTCTAGGACCAGAGGACACAGATAGAGTGGATTTGGAGAGGATGTTTCCTATAGTGGGGGAGTCTAGGACCAGAGGGCACAGATAGAGTGGATGTGGAGAGGATGTTTCCTATAGTGGGGGTGTCTAGGACCAGAGGGCACAGATAGAGTGGATGTGGAGAGGATGTTTCCTATAGTGGGGGAGTCTAGGACCAGAGGACACAGATAGAGTGGATGTGGAGAGGACGTTTCCTATAGTGGGGGAGTCTAGGACCAGAGGGTACAGATAGAGTGAATGTGGAGAGGATGTTTCCTATAGTGGGGGAGTCTAGGACCAGAGGACACAGATAGAGTGGATGTGGAGATGATGCTTCCTATAGTGGGGGAGTCTAGGATCAGAGGACACAGATAGAGTGGATGTGGAGAGGATGTTTCCTGTCATGGGGGAGTCTAGGACCAGAGGGCACAGATAGAGTGGATGTGGAGATGATGCTTCCTATAGTGGGGGAGTCTAGGATCAGAGGACACAGATACAGTGGATGTGGAGAGGATGTTTCCTGTCATGGGGGAGTCTAGGACCAGAGGGCACAGATAGAGTGGATGTGGAGAGGATGTTTCCTATAGTGGGGGAGTCTAGGACCAGAGGACACAGATAGAGTGGATGTGGAGAGGATGTTTCCTATAGTGGGGGAGTCTAGGACCAGAGGACACAGATAGAGTGGATGTGGAGATGATGCTTCCTATAGTGGGGGAGTCTAGGATCAGAGGACACAGATAGAGTGGATGTGGAGAGGATGTTTCCTGTCATGGGGGAGTCTAGGACCAGAGGGCACAGATAGAGTGGATGTGGAGATGATGCTTCCTATAGTGGGGGAGTCTAGGATCAGAGGACACAGATAGAGTGGATGTGGAGAGGATGTTTCCTATAGCGGGGGAGTCTAGGACCACAGATAGAGTGAATGTGGAGAGGATGTTTCCTATAGTGGGGGAGTCTAGGACCAGAGGAGACAGATAGAGTGAATGTGGAGAGGATGTTTCCTATAGTGGGGGAGTCTAGGACCAGAGGATACAGATAGAGTGGATGTGGAGAGAATGTTTCCTATAGTGGGGGAGTCTAGGACCAGAGGACACAGATAGAGTGAATGTGGAGAGGATGTTTCCTATAGTGGGGAGTCTAGGACCAGAGGGCACAGATAGAGTGAATGTGGAGAGGATGTTTCCTATAGTGGGGGAGTCTAGGACCAGAGGGCACAGATAGAGTGGATGTGGAGAGGATGTTTCCTATAGTGGGGGAGTCTCGGACCAGAGGACACAGATAGAGTGGATGTGGAGACGATGTTTCGTATAGTGGAGGAGTCTAGGACCAGAGGACACAGATAGAGTGGATGTGGAGAGGATGTTTCCTATAGTGGGGGAGTCTAGGACCAGAGGGCACAGATAGAGTGGATGTGGAGAGGATGTCTCCTATAGTGGGGGAGTCTAGGACCAGAGAGCACAGATAGAGTGGATGTGGAGAGGATGTTTCCTATAGTGGGGGAGTCTAGGACCAGAGGACACAGATAGAGTGGATATGGAGAGGACGTTTCCTATAGTGGGGGAGTCTAGGACCAGAGGGTACAGATAGAGTAAATGTGGAGAGGATGTTTCCTATAGTGGGGGAGTCTAGGACCGGAGGACACAGATAGAGTGGATGTGGAGATGATGCTTCCTATAGTGGGGGAGTCTAGGATCAGAGGACACAGATAGAGTGGATGTGGAGAGGATGTTTCCTGTCATGGGGGAGTCTAGGACCAGAGGGCACAGATAGAGTGGATGTGGAGATGATGCTTCCTATAGTGGGGGAGTCTAGGATCAGAGGACACAGATAGAGTGGATGTGGAGAGGATGTTTCCTGTCATGGGGGTCTAGGACCAGAGGGCACAGATAGAGTGGATGTGGAGAGGATGTTTCCTATAGTGGGGGAGTCTAGGACCAGAGGACACAGATAGAGTGGATGTGGAGAGGATGTTTCCTATAGTGGGGGAGTCTAGGACCAGAGGACACAGATAGAGTGGATGTGGAGAGGATGTTTCCTATAGTGGGGGAGTCTAGGACCAGAGGGCACAGATAGAGTGGATGTGGAGAGGACGTTTCCTATAGTGGGGGAGTCTAGGACCAGAGGACACAGATAGAGTGGATGTGGAGAGGATGTTTCCTATAGTGGGGGAGTCTAGGACCAGAGGACACAGATAGAGTGGATGTGGAGATGATGCTTCCTATAGTGGGGGAGTCTAGGATCAGAGGACACAGATAGAGTGGATGTGGAGAGGATGTTTCCTGTCATGGGGGAGTCTAGGACCAGAGGGCACAGATAGAGTGGATGTGGAGATGATGCTTCCTATAGTGGGGGAGTCTAGGATCAGAGGACACAGATAGAGTGGATGTGGAGAGGATGTTTCCTGTCATGGGGGAGTCTAGGACCAGAGGGCACAGATAGAGTGGATGTGGAGATGATGCTTCCTATAGTGGGGGAGTCTAGGATCAGAGGACACAGATAGAGTGAATGTGGAGAGGATGTTTCCTATAGCGGGGGAGTCTAGGACCACAGATAGAGTGAATGTGGAGAGGATGTTTCCTATAGTGGGGGAGTCTAGGACCAGAGGAGACAGATAGAGTGAATGTGGAGAGGATGTTTCCTATAGTGGGGGAGTCTAGGACCAGAGGACACAGATAGAGTGGATGTGGAGATGATGCTTCCTATAGTGGGGGAGTCTAGGATCAGAGGACACAGATAGAGTGGATGTGGAGAGGATGTTTCCTGTCATGGGGGAGTCTAGGACCAGAGGGCACAGATAGAGTGGATGTGGAGATGATGCTTCCTATAGTGGGGGAGTCTAGGATCAGAGGACACAGATAGAGTGGATGTGGAGAGGATGTTTCCTATAGCGGGGGAGTCTAGGACCGGAGGACACAGATAGAGTGGATGTGGAGATGATGCTTCCTATAGTGGGGGAGTCTAGGATCAGAGGACACAGATAGAGTGGATGTGGAGAGGATGTTTCCTGTCATGGGGGAGTCTAGGACCAGAGAACACAGATAGAGTGAATGTGGAGAGGATGTTTCCTATAGTGGGGAGTCTAGGACCAGAGGGCACAGATAGAGTGAATGTGGAGAGGATGTTTCCTATAGTGGGGGAGTCTAGGACCAGAGGGCACAGATAGAGTGGATGTGGAGAGGATGTTTCCTATAGTGGGGGAGTCTAGGACCAGAGGACACAGATAGAGTGGATGTGGAGAGGATGTTTCGTATAGTGGAGGAGTCTAGGACCAGAGGACACAGATAGAGTGAATGTGGAGAGGATGTTTCCTATAGTGGGGGAGTCTAGGACCAGAGGAGACAGATAGAGTGAATGTGGAGAGGATGTTTCCTATAGTGGGGGAGTCTAGGACCAGAGGACACAGATAGAGTGGATGTGGAGATGATGCTTCCTATAGTGGGGGAGTCTAGGATCAGAGGACACAGATAGAGTCGATGTGGAGAGGATGTTTCCTGTCATGGGGGAGTCTAGGACCAGAGGGCACAGATAGAGTGTATGTGGAGATGATGCTTCCTATAGTGGGGGAGTCTAGGATCAGAGGACACAGATAGAGTGGATGTGGAGAGGATGTTTCCTATAGCGGGGGAGTCTAGGACCACAGATAGAGTGAATGTGGAGAGGATGTTTCCTATAGTGGGGGAGTCTAGGAGCAGAGGAGACAGATAGAGTGAATGTGGAGAGGATGTTTCCTATAGTGGGGGAGTCTAGGACCAGAGGACACAGATAGAGTGGATGTGGAGAGAATGTTTCCTATAGTGGGGGAGTCTAGGACCAGAGAACACAGATAGAGTGAATGTGGAGAGGATGTTTCCTATAGTGGGGAGTCTAGGACCAGAGGGCACAGATAGAGTGAATGTGGAGAGGATGTTTCCTATAGTGGGGGAGTCTAGGACCAGAGGGCACAGATAGAGTGGATGTGGAGAGGATGTTTCCTATAGTGGGGGAGTCTAGGACCAGAGGGCACAGATAGAGTGGATGTGGAGAGGATGTTTCCTATAGTGGGGGAGTCTCGGACCAGAGGACACAGATAGAGTGGATCTGGAGAGGATGTTTCGTATAGTGGGGGAGTCTAGGACCAGAGGGCACAGATAGAGTGGATGTGGAGAGGACGTTTCCTATAGTGGGGGAGTCTAGGACCAGAGGGTACAGATAGAGTGAATGTGGAGAGGATGTTTCCTATAGTGGGGGAGTCTAGGACCAGAGGACACAGATAGAGTGGATGTGGAGATGATGCTTCCTATAGTGGGGGAGTCTAGGATCAGAGGACACAGATAGAGTGGATGTGGAGATGATGCTTCCTATAGTGGGGGAGTCTAGGATCAGAGGACACAGATAGAGTGGATGTGGAGAGGATGTTTCCTATAGCGGGGGAGTCTAGGACCACAGATAGAGTGAATGTGGAGAGGATGTTTCCTATAGTGGGGGAGTCTAGGACCAGAGGAGACAGATAGAGTGAATGTGGAGAGGATGTTTCCTATAGTGGGGGAGTCTAGGACCAGAGGACACAGATAGAGTGGATGTGGAGAGAATGTTTCCTATAGTGGGGGAGTCTAGGACCAGAGGACACAGATAGAGTGAATGTGGAGAGGATGTTTCCTATAGTGTGGAGTCTAGGACCAGAGGGCACAGATAGAGTGAATGTGGAGAGGATGTTTCCTATAGTGGGGGTCTAGGACCAGAGGGCACAGATAGAGTGGATGTGAAGAGGATGTTTCCTATAGTGGGGGAGTCTAGGACCAGAGGGCACAGATAGAGTGGATGTGGAGAGGATGTTTCCTATAGTGGTGGAGTCTCGGACCAGAGGACACAGATAGAGTGGATGTGGAGAGGATGTTTCGTATAGTGGAGGAGTCTAGGACCAGAGGACACAGATAGAGTGGATGTGGAGAGGATGTTTCCTATAGTGGGGGAGTCTAGGACCAGAGGGCACAGATAGAGTGGATGTGGAGAGGACTTTTCCTATAGTGGGGGAGTCTAGGACCAGAGGGTACAGATAGAGTGAATGTGGAGAGGATGTTTCCTATAGTGGGGGAGTCTAGGACCAGAGGACACAGATAGAGTGGATGTGGAGATGATGCTTCCTATAGTGGGGGAGTCTAGGATCAGAGGACACAGATAGAGTGGATGTGGAGATGATGCTTCCTATAGTGGGGGAGTCTAGGATCAGAGGACACAGATAGAGTGGATGTGGAGAGGATGTTTCCTGTCATGGGGGAGTCTAGGACCAGAGGGCACAGATAGAGTGGATGTGGAGATGATGCTTCCTATAGTGGGGGAGTCTAGGAGCAGAGGACACAGATAGAGTGGATGTGGAGAGGATGTTTCCTATAGCGGGGGAGTCTAGGACCACAGATAGAGTGAATGTGGAGAGGATGTTTCCTATAGTGGGGGAGTCTAGGACCAGAGGACACAGATAGAGTGGATGTGGAGAGAATGTTTCCTATAGTGGGGGAGTCTAGGACCAGAGGACACAGATAGAGTGAATGTGGAGAGGATGTTTCCTATAGTGGGGAGTCTAGGACCAGAGGGCACAGATAGAGTGAATGTGGAGAGGATGTTTCCTATAGTGGGGGAGTCTAGGACCAGAGGGCACAGATAGAGTGGATGTGGAGAGGATGTTTCCTATAGTGGGGGAGTCTAGGACCAGAGGACACAGACAGAGTGGATGTGGAGAGGATGTTTCCTATAGTGGGGGAGTCTAGGACCAGAGGTTACTGAATTGAGGAACATCTATTAACGGAGATGAGGAGGAATTTCTTTAGCCAGAGGGTGGTGAATCTGTGGAATTCATTGCCGCAGACGGCTGTAGAGGCCGAGTCATTGGGCGTATTTAAGGTGGAGGTTGACAGGTTATTCAGGGCATCAAAGGCTACGGAGGGGAAGGCTTGGTGAGGGCGTAGGGAGAGGGGTAATATATCAGCCATGATGGAATGGCAGAGCAGACGTATCGGGCAGTTAGGTCTTATCCTGTTCCTCTGCCTTATGGTCTTGAAATCAGTTTAATTTTCTCTGCCGTATATCCCCCTGGTAACCCCTTCTTCATAGAAAGGAGAACATCACCTAGTTATAGGACATTACGGCACAGAAATAGGCCCTTTGGCCCATCGAGTTCATGCCAGATTATTACTCTGCCCAGTCCTGTCGACCTGTACCAGGACCACAGCCCTCCTTATCCCAGCCATCCAAACCTCTCCCGGACTCTCGGAGTGAAGAAGCTCTCTTGAGCGACTCAGCGTGGGCCAGGAGCAGACCACTCGGCCCACGACATTGGTGCTGAACAGATGGAAAACTAAAGTCAACTTCCCCTGCCTGTGCTGACATCAGGGAGGAGGTACGACCCACACCGCCGGGTTCAGGAACACCTATCCCCCCTCAACCATCAAGAAGGAGGTACAGGAGCCTCAGGACCAATGTCACCAGGTTCCGGAACAGTTATTACCCCTCAACCATCAGGAAGGAGGTACAGGGGCCTCAGGACTCACACCACCAGGTTCAGGGACAGTTATTACCCCTCAATCATCAGGAAGGAGGTACAGGAGCCTCAGGTCACACACCACCAGGTTCAGGAACAGTTATTACCCCTCAATCATCAGGAAGGAGGTACAGGAGCCTCAGGACTCACACCACCAGGTTCAGGGACAGTTATTACCCCTCAATCATCAGGAAGGAGGTACAGGAGCCTCAGGACTCACACCACCAGGTTCAGGGACAGTTATTACCCCTCAATCATCAGGAAGGAGGTACAGGAGCCTCAGGTCACACACCACCAGGTTCAGGAACAGTTATTACCCCTCAATCATCAGGAAGGAGGTACTGGAGCCTCAGGACCCACACCACCAGGTTCAGGAACAGTTAGTACCCCTCAACCATCAGGAAGGAGGTACAGGAGCCTCAGGTCCCACACCACCAGGTTCAGGAACAGCTATTACCCCTCAACCACCAGGCTCCAGAACCATCGTGGGTAACTTCACTCACCCCCAACACTGAGCTGACTGCACAACCTATGGACTCACTTTGAAGGGCTCCTCAACTCATGTTCTCACTATTGACCGATCGATCGATTGCATCTGTACAGTTCGCCTTTTGCCCATGGGTTGTTTGCCAGTCTTTGTTCGTAGTTTTCCACCGATTCTATTTTATCTCCTTGTCCTGGGAATGCCCGCTAGAAAGTGATTCTCAGATAGGATAGGGTGACATATATGTACTTCGATAATAAATTTTCTCTGCACCCTGAACATTGAAAAAAAAAATCAGGAGTTGCTGAGCCTAGTCTCTGGAGCAGCACGATATTCCCTAAATATAGACTGGTGTATTCAGGTGTGTGATCAGCACAACGAGTTGCCTTCAGGCTGATCACAAACTTGCTTTCCTTTGATAAATTCAGGGTCCCCAGAGTAATTGTTCAAAACCAGAGTTTGATAGAGCTGTGCTGGGCACTTGCATCGGGGCCATCACTCAAGTTAGGCTTCGGGCAGCGCTAGGCCCCTGCCCAGGCCTTCTGGGAGACTGGAGGGTCTGACTCTCTGCCTCTTTCGCCGGAAGGTAAAGAGAAAAATCTGTCGTTCTGCGTCAACCATCTGAGGACTCTGTTTTCCGAGTGTCAGCTTGCTACCAGTACTAACACTGCATGTTCTATCGTGGGCACCAGCCTCCCAAGCATTGAGGGCACCTTCAGAAGGCAATGGCTCAAAAAGTGAGCCTCTATCATTAAGGTACCCCACCCACCCCCACCACTGCCCCATCACCCTCGTCTCATTGATACCACCAGGGGGGAGGTACGGGAGCCTGAAGACACACACTCAACGATTCAGGAACAGCTTCTTCCCCTCTGCCATCAGGGAGGGGGTACAGGAGCCTGAAGACACACACTCAACGATTCAGGAACAGCTTCTTCCCCTCTGCCATCAGGGAGGAGGTACAGGAGCCTGAAGACACACACTCAATGATTCAGGAACAGCTTCTTCCCCTCTGCCATCAGGGAGGAGGTACAGGAGCCTGAAGACACACACTGAATGATTCAGGAACAGCTTCTTCCCTTCTGCCATCAGGG
The DNA here is from genome assembly GCF_030144855.1 of Hypanus sabinus. Lineage (NCBI taxonomy): Eukaryota > Metazoa > Chordata > Chondrichthyes > Myliobatiformes > Dasyatidae > Hypanus > Hypanus sabinus. Next base: position 667,881 of record NW_026778973.1, on the reverse strand, counting down.
AGGAGGTACAGGAGCCTGAAGACACACACTCAACGATTCAGGAACAGCTTCTTCCCCTCTGCCATCTGGGAAGAGGTACAGGAGCCTGAAGACACACACTCAACAATTCAGGAACAGCTTCTTCCCCTCTGCCATCAGGGAGGAGGTACAGGAGCCTGAAGACACACACTCAACGATTCAGGAACAGCTTCTTCCCCTCTGCCATCAGGGAGGGGGTACAGGAGACTGAAGACACACACTCAGTGATTCAGGAACAGCTTCTTCCCCTCTGCCATCTGATTTCTGAATGGATAATGATCCCATGAACACTACCTCCCTACTTTTTTTTGATCATTTTTCAGAACCTGGCCCACTTGGCTGTTAGGGTGGAGATATGTCTCTATTAAAAGAGGCGTAAAGAGCTCCTCCCCCCGCTAGCCAGCAGGTCACCCCGGGGCAAGGAGTAGCACCTAGTCAGCCCCCCGATCAGTGTCACGTGAAGCCATGGGAGCAGTTGATAGATGGTCGTATGAACAGCTGGTGCAGATCACGAGTCCTGGTGATGCGACCACTGACGCCAGGCAGATAATCTCTGAAGAGTGTTGATAATGGCTGGGGATCACCTGTCTTGTAAAGACACTGCCCAGAAGAAGGAAATGGAAAAGAACTTCTGTCGAGAAATTTGCCAAGAGCTGTTGTTTTATGAATGAAGTCCCTGGACAAAAGTACCGGTAGGTATGAAGCAGCCTCTGTAGTCGAAAGAAACAAGGTAGGGCAGGCATCATATGGAGATGCTGTCAGTCACAATGTCTGCCGATGTACAGCACTGCATACATTTTATGTGCTAAAACATCTCAGGGCAATTCCATATTTACAATGTATCCACAATGCTTTCTTTGAAACCTCACACCTCCCGAGTCACACCCACACCGACGGAAATCTAAATGAATGTCAATCAATCTTGTCTGGTCTGTTGTTCATGCCTTTTACGATCGGCATCCCGATTTGCAATTGGTTGGCCGAGAAGTCATTTGCTCAACGTAAATGAGTTAAGCCCAGAAATTCCTCCAACAGGAACAATCACGGTCACGAGACCACGATCCACCCACATCATACAACATGGCATATAACGAATGGATATATTTTTACCGTAATTTATATTTTCTCAAAACTGTTCCGATTGCACCGTACTGTTGCCGGGCGACACGGCACGGGACGGCGATATTAAATCTGGTTCCAATTCCGATTCTAACCGGTACGTCCGCGGGTTATGGGAGGGAACCGGAGGAAACCCACGCGGTCACGGGGAAGAATGTAAGGACTCCTCACAGGCAGCAACGGGAATTGACCCCGGCTTGTTGGTGCTGAAGTAATGTTACGCTACCTCGCGTGAATCAGCTGTTGTTCCCATGTGCTTGCAGTAGAAAGAATAAAGACCGAAAGATTGAAAGGATTTTCTTGCGAATCTGTGTTTTACACTCTGTGATCTTTTGCTTGTTTCTTTTGCATTTTGATCAATTTGGTTTTTTTTTTGTTTCTCTTCGAACAGGTTTCATGCTTTTCTTTGTTTCGTGGTTGTCTACGAGGAAATCTAATCTCAGGGTTTGTAAACTGCACGCATACTTCGATCATCAGTGCACTTTGAATCTTCCCATCCCTTTTCGTCACGCGTACGCGCATCGCACGGAACGCGCGGTGAAATGAGTGAAACCAGCGAGGGAGACGGCCCCGGGTACCCCGCGCTATGCTCACAAACCCTATCCGTATGTCCGGTTGGGATATGGAGCACCTGGGGGAAACCCACACGGCGGGAATTGAACTCCTGGTACTTGCCCTAAAGCGCTGGGCGGACTGCTACACTACCTTGCCCCCCAACCAGAAGGTGCAGGCAGCCTCCCTCACCAAGGCAAGAGAACTTGCCGTTTCCTTTCGGGCACTTCCCCTCCGCTGACGATTTCGCAAGCCCCCTTCGCCCCAGCAGTCCCGCGGTCGCTCAGCCACCCCTCCCCTCTCACAGTGACTTCCCCCCCACCGCCACCTCCCTCTCCAGCATCCCATAGGGGGTGAGAGAGAAAGAGAGAGAGAGAGACAGCGCGCGAGAGAGAGAGAGAGAGAGAGAGGCGGTGAGGAGAGAGAGAGAGAGAGAGAGAGAGAGTGAGAGAGAGAGAGAGAGGGAGAGGCGGTGAGAGAGAGAGACAGCGAGAGAGAGAGAGAGGCGGTGAGAGAGAGAGAGAGAGACGGTGAGAGAGAGAGGGAGGGAGAGAGAGACAGTGAGAGAGACAGTGAGAGAGAGAGAGAGAGAGAGACAGCAAGAGGAGCGAGAAAGAGAGAGAGAGGGAGAGAGAAAGAGAAAGACAGAGAGAAAGGGGAGAGAGAGCGAGAGAAAAGAGAGGGAGAGAAAGAGAGAGCCAGCGGGGGGGGGGGGGGGGGGGAGAGAGAGAGAGAAAGGGAGAGAGAGAGGGAGCAAGAGAGAGCGAGAGAGAGGGTGAGAGGGGCTGGAGAGAGAGAGCAGAAGAGAGAGTGAGGGAGCGAGAGAGAGAGAGTGAGAGAGAGAGAGCAAGAGAGAGAGAGAGAGAGAGAGAGAGGGAGAGAGAGAGAGAGCAAGAGAGAGAGAGAGAGAGAGTGAGAGAGAGAGTGAGGGAGTGAGAGAGAGGGAGCGAGGGAGTGAGAGAGAGAGAGAGGGGGGCAGCTGGAGAGAGAGGGGGCAGCTGGAGAGAGAGCGAGAGAGCAAGAGAGAGAGAGATAGAGACAAGCTATTTCAAGGGGAAAGCAGATGCTGTGTTCAAGTGCCATAAAATATCTCAAGAGGCTGACAACTCTATCAAGCGCCGAGCCTCCGCACTCAAGTCTTTGAGCATCATCCAGCCCCCTCGAGTACACTCATCTTGTGAGAAACTCGAGCCATCTGCTCCCGTCGATGTTTTACCCCTGCGTCACCGAATCACCCACTTCCCGGCTGGCAAATACCTCAACCAGCACCCCGAGGAGCGAATGGCTCTGTTAACCCCCTTCAAGCAATTGGGGGTTAACTCAGAGCTCAGAATGGTATCAGCATATGCCGTGAGATTTGTTGTTTTGTGGTTGCAGTACATATTATAATTAAAAATATAAATTTAATAAGTAGTGCGAATACACTCAAAAACTTCTATAGTTGTACCGTGGAGAGCATTCTGACAGGCTGCATCACTGTCTGGTATAGTGGGGGGGGGGATTACTGAACAGGACTGAAAAAAGCTGCAGGGGGTTGTAAATCTAGTCAGCTCCATCTTGGGTACAAGCCTACAAAGTACCCAGGACATCTTCAGGGAGCGGTGTCTCAGAAAGGCAGCGTCCATTATTAAGGACCCCCATCCCCCATGCCCTTTTCTCACTGTTACCATCAGGGAGGAGGTACAGGAGCCTGAAGACACACACTCAACGATTCAGGAACAGCTTCTTCCCCTCTGCCATCAGGGAGGAGGTACAGGAGCCTGAAGACACACACTCAACGATTCAGGAACAGCTTCTTCCCCTCTGCCATCAGGGAGGAGGTACAGGAGCTTGAAGACACACACTCAACGATTCAGGAACAGCTTCTTCCCCTCTGCCATCAGGGAGGAGGTACAGGAGCCTGAAGACACACACTCAACAATTCAGGAACAACTTCTTCCCCTCTGCCATCAGGGAGGGGGTACAGGAGCCTGAAGACACACACTCAACGATTCAGGAACAGCTTCTTCCCCTCTGCCATCAGGGAGGGGGTACAGGAGCCTGAAGACACACACTCAACGATTCAGGAACAGCTTCTTCCCCTCTGCCATCAGGGAGGAGGTACAGGAGCCTGAAGACACACTCTCAACGATTCAGGAACAGCTTCTTCCCCTCTGCCATCAGGGAGGAGGTACAGGAGCCTGAAGACACACTCTCAACGATTCAGGAACAGCTTCTTCCCCTCTGCCATCAGGGAGGAGGTACAGGAGCCTGAAGACACACACTCAACGATTCAGGAACAGCTTCTTCCCCTCTGCCATCAGGGAGGAGGTACAGGAGCCTGAAGACACACACTCAACGATTCAGGAACAGCTTCTTCCCCTCTGCCATCAGGGAGGAGGTACAGGAGCCTGAAGACACACACTCAGCAATTCAGGAACACCTTCTTCCCCTCTGCCATCAGGGAGGAGGTACAGGAGCCGGAAGACACACACTCAACGATTCAGGAACAGTTCCTTCCCCTCTGCCATCAGGGAGGAGGTACGGGAGCCTGAAGACACACACTCAACGATTCAGGAACAGCTTCTTCCCCTCTGCCATCCGATTCCTAAATGGACATTGAACCCATGAACACTACCTCACTTTTTAAAATATATTATTTCTGGTTTTGCACGATTTTTGGTCTATTCGGTATACGTATACTGTAATTGATCAACTGATTGATTTTTCTTCTTTATTATGTATTGTATTGAACTGCTGCCGTTAAGTTAACAAATTAATAGTCATATGCGGTGATAATAAATCTGATGCTCAAAAAGAGAGCAAAAAAGAATAGAAGTAGTGTTTATGGGTTAATCGTCCAATTAGAAATATGATGATCGAGGGGAAGGTGTTGCTCTTAAAACGTTGTGTGACCATTGGGAAAGGAGGTACTCACTCAACAGTTTGGAAACCGTTTCTTCCCCTCTGCCATCAGATTCTGAAAGGACAATAAACACTACCGCTCTGTTTTGCTTTTTTTAATTAAGTTTTTATATCTATTTATTGTTGTAATTATTGTGTATTCAATCTATTTCACTGCTCTGTTGCCACAAAGGAACAATTCTCAGGATACAGTACTGTGCAAGTCACGGTATATATCTCTATATACCGTAGCCAGGATGCTTAAGACTTTTGCACACAGTACTCTAATAATTTTATGTATTGCACTGTACTGCTGCCACAAAAAAATCATGACATTTACAGTGCCCATAAAAAGCATTCACCACCGCCACCCCGCCGGAAGTTTTCCTGTTTTATTGTTTTACGACATTGAATCACTGTGGATTTACTTTGGATTTTTTTGACACCGATCAATAGAAAAAAAACTCTTTCGCGTCAAAGTGAGAACAGATCTCTGCACAGTGATCTAAGTTAATTACAAATATAAACCACAAAGTAATTGATTGCGTTGAGTATCCACCCTCTTCCTTTAATACCACACATCGTGGGTGCAGCTAATTGGTTTTAGAAGTCACATCATTAGTTAAATGGAGATCGCGGTGTGCAGTCACGGAGTTTCAATTGATTGTGGTAAAAATACACCTGTGTCTGGAAGGTCCAACTGCTGGTGAGTCAGTATCCTGGCAAAAACTACACCACAAAGACAAAAGAACACTCCAAGCAACTCTGTGAAAAGGTTATTGAAAAGTACGAGTCAGGAGATGGATACAAGAAAATTTCCAAATCACTGAATATCCCTTGGGGTACGGTTAAATCAATCATCAAGAAATGGAAAGAATATGGCACAGCTGTAAATCTGCCTAGAGCAGGTCATCCTCAAAAACTGAGTGACCGTGCAAGAAGGGGAGGAGTGAGGGAGGCCACCTAGAGACCTCTGACAACTCTGGAGGAGTTACAAGCCTCAGTGGCTGAGATGGGAGAGACTGTGCATACAACAACTGTTGCCTGAGTGTTTCACCAGTCGCAGCTTTATGGGAGAGTGGCAAAGAGAAAGCCACTGTTGGAAAAGTACTCACAGGACATCTCAGCTAGTTTGCCAGAGGGCATGTGGGAGACTCTGAAGTCAGCTGGAAGAAGGGTCTATAGTCTGACTAACCAAAATTGAGCTTTCTGGCCATCGGACTTGGGCCATAAGCAAACACCAGACATCATCAAGAACACACCATTTCTACAGTGAAGCACGGTGGTGTCTGCATCACGCTGTGGGGACGCTTCACTGCAGCAGGCCTTGGAAGGCTTGTGAAGGTCGAGGGGAAAATGAATGCAACAAAATATAGGGAAATCCTGGAGGAAAACCTGATGCAGTCTGCACGAGAACCGTGACTTGGGAGAAGATTTGTTTTCCAGCAAGACAATGACCTCAAACTTAAAGCCAAAGCTGCACAGGAATGGCTTAAAGACAACAAAGTTAATGTCCTGGAGTGGCCAAGTCAGAGTCCAGACCTCAATCCAATTTTAGAATTTATAGCTGGACTTGAAAAGGACTGTTCACTCACAATCCCCATGCAATCTGACAGAGCTTCAGCAGTTTCGTAAAGAGGAATGGGGGAAAATTACAGGGTCCAGATGTGCAAAGCTGATAGAGACCCACCCACACAGACTCGACGCCGTAATAGCTACCAAAGGTGCATCTACAATGCTGATTTGAAGGGGGTGAATACTTATACAATCAATTATTTTGTGTTTTCTACGTAATTAATTTAGATAATTTTGTAGAGATGTGTTTTCACTTTGACAGAAGAGAGTCTTTTTCCTGTTGATCAGTGTAAGAAAAACCCAAATTAAACCCGCTGTGATTCAGTGTTGTAAAACAATGAAACATGAAAACTTCGAAGGGAGGTGAATATGTTTCACAGGCACTGTATGCGAGTGATGATAAACCTGATTCGGATCTGGGTCTCGATTGTGGACTGAGAGTGGGAAGGGGGCAGGGAGAGGGAATCGTGGTTGGGGAAAAGGTGGGAGGGAGCGGGAAGCACCCAGAGAGACTTGCTGTTGAGGTCAATAAACCGGCTGTTTCAGATCAGATGACCTTGTCTGGTGACTCCCGCCCCACGCCACTCCTTCTCTGCCACCTGACCCACACCCCTCCCGTGGCGCTCCACCCTCGCCATTCCCAACATTGCCCCCGCCAGATTGCCAACTCCACGTTGACAGATACAGTACTGCGTGCAAAGGTCTGAGACACCCTAGCTATATAAATGTGCCTAAGACTTTTGCACATTCCTGTGTAAGTCGGTGATAAACCTGATTCTGATCCCGACTCCAGAGCACCACACTCCTTGCCTCCCTCACCTCTTCCCTCCTCGACCAATCGGCTGAGAAACCCTCTCTCTGTGCAGTGCAAAATGGGGTATGAATGCTCTTCGGTGTGGACAAGTCAATGCAAGACACACAAATTGCTGGAGGAACTCAACAGGTTGGGCGGCTTCTACGTGCAGGTTAATAAACAGTCGACGTTTCGGGCTGAGACCTTCCGCCAGGTCTGAGAAGGCAGTGGGAAGATCAACCGGAGTGCAGAAGACAGCAAACTGCGCAGAATGCGAATATAAATCACAGCAATGAACGACGGGGGCATGAGATAACAAGATAAAGAGCCCTTGCAGTGAGTTCATTGGTTGTGGGGCAAGTGAGGGTAGTGATCCCCTTCTATGCAGGAGCCTGATGGTTGAGGGGCAATAACTGTCCCTGATCCTGGTGGTGTCGCTCCTGAGGCTCCTGTACCTCCTTCCTGATGGTTGAGGGGCAATAACTGTTCCTGAACCTGGTGGTGTGGGTTCTGAGGCTCCTGTACCTCCTTCCTGATGGTTGAGGTGTAATAACTGTTCCTGAACCTGGTGGTGTGGGTCCTGAGGCTCCTGTACCTCCTTCCTGATGGTTGAGGGGCAATAACTGTTCCTGAACCTAGTGGTGTGGGTCCTGATGCTCCTGTACCTCCTTCCTGATGGTTGAGGGGCAATAACTGTCCCTGAACCTGGTGGTGTGGGTCCTGATGCTCCTGTACCTCCTTCCTGATGGTTGAGGGGCAATAACTGTTCCTGAACCTAGTGGTGTGGGACCTGAGGCTCCTGTACCTCCTGCCTGATGGTTGAGGGGTAATAACTGTCCCTGAACCTGGTGGTGTGGGTCCTGAGGCTCTTGTACCTGTTTCCTGATGGTTGTGGGGTAATAGCTGTCCCTGAACCTGGTGGTGTGGGACCTGAGGTGGAGTTGAAATCAGGGATTGGCGGGCATTGCTGGGTGGTGCAGTTCGAAGAACCGGAAGTGCCCGTACCGCACCTTATCTGCAGATAGAGAGTTAGATAGACAGATAGATAGAGGGAGATAGATAGATGGAGGGAGATAGATAGATAGAGGGAGATAGATAGATGGAGGGAGATAGATAGATAGAGGGAGATAGATGGAGGGAGATAGATAGATAGAGAGACAGATAGATAGAGATAGATAGATAGATAGATAGATAGATAGATGGAGGGAGATAGATAGATAGAGAGACAGATAGACAGATGATAGACAGAGAGACAGATAGACAGATATATAGATAGATGGACAGACAGATAGTCAGAGATGGAGAGATAGATAGACAGATAGACAAAGAGACAGATAGAGAAATATTGTTGTAGATAGATAGATAGAGAGACAGACAGGCAGGCAGGCAGATAGATAGATATTGTTGATAGATAAATAAATGGATGAATGAATGAGTGAATGAATAAATAATTCACATTAGCTGTAAAAGAGCTGGAGCAAACTGCGGAGACATTGGGGTAGGCAGCTCACGGTCCGAACTGGGAATATTTGTAAGACCACCAGCCGCGTTCAGACACACACCGAGGACAACATTTCCCAGGCAAACTCCGTGCCTGGCATGAGGCGAGTCTAGAAGATTCCAGTTCTAAGTGCTGCTGTCATCAGCTGCAGCTAAGAGTGAGCGAGAGGCTCCCGGCGCTGAACTACGACCTTGGCCTTTGACCAACAATCAACGGTCACCCACGGTGAGACAAAAGAAGAGGGCTTGATCTTCCGGGTTCCGAATGTTTGCTTGACAAACCTCCCAGGGAGCAAATTGTTGTGCGACATCAAAAACCCTCAATTGAAAGAGCAAACAAGAGTGTGTGGTGATTCTGGTCAGGGCCAGGATGACAGGCTGGTGGGCAAGGCTTCTTCAGGGCAAGGCCCCATGTAAAAGGGGCGATCAGACCTCACGGATGAAATCTTTGGAGAAGGGAAGAGATCAGACGGGCATTGCCAGCAGGAAGCAGAATACCAACGGAAGGCCTCCGCTGGAATATCAACAGTTTATTTTCTTCCACAAATGCTGAGTTACGAGCCCCGCAGGCCCCTGCTGCATGCCACAGAGCTTCTCAGTTCCGCGAGCGCTTGCCGACTCTCGTCTTAATGAGAGTTTAACCTTGCCGAGTCACTTGTGACTAAAGGGGACTCCCGTCTGGCACTTGGTGTTTGTGGAGAATGATTTGTCTCCCGGTGTCGTTTGGCCGAGGCGCGGTTGGCATTCCTGCGTGTAACCTTTTGTTTTTGTCCCTTCACGGAGAGTCTGCACCTGGGTTCAGACGTTGCCAGCGTTCACCGTGATAGAGTCTGCCGTTCCCCCACAGCTCGGTTCAGACGTTGCCAGAGAGAGAGAGAGAGAGCGCAAGCGCTAGGGTGCCTAAGACTTTTGCACAGCACTGTATTTGTCAATGTGGAGCGGGGAGCGAGTTTGTAAATCTGGCGTTGGGAGTGTTGGGAGTGCCAAGGGAGGGGTGTGGGACAGGTGGCAGAGAAGGAGTGCCAGGGGTCGGGTCAGACACACCCAGTCCTAAGACACCAGGCAGGGTCATCTGATTCCAAACAATCGGTTTATTGATCATTACAGAATGTCCCTCTGGTGCTTCCTGCTCCCTCCCCTCTCCCTCACCCTTTTCCCAACCCTGATTCCCCTCTCCCTGCCCCCCTTCCCACTCTCAGTCCACAACAGAGACCCAGATCAGAATCAGGTTTATCATCGCTGACATACAGATAGAAACTTCATTGATCACAAAGGAAATTACAGCGTCACCGAAGCATTACAAGTGCACAGATACACAAATATTAGAAGAGAAGTAGAAAGAATAAAAAAATAAGTTACCCCTAACAGGAGGGGGGGGGGGGGGGTTATCACTTCCCCGGCTACAGGTTGACTCATTATGGAGCCTAATGTCCGAGGGTAAGAATGGCCTCATTTCGTGCTCTTTGGAGCAGCGCAGTTGTCTCAGTCTGTTACTGAAAGTGCTCCCCTGTTCGGCCAAGGTGACACGCAGAGGGTGAGGAACATTGTCCGGAATTGCCAGGGTTTTCCGGAGGGTCCTTTGTTCTACCACGGCCCCCAGTGTGTCCAGTTTGACTCCTGTAACAGAGCCAGCCTCTCTAATCAGTTTATTGAGCCTGTTGGCATCACCCACGTTGATGCCATTGCCCCAGCTCACCACCGCACAGTGATTGTCCTGGTGACAACAGACTGGTAGAACGTGTGAAGGGGAGGCCTGCACCCTCCGAAGGACCTCAGTCTCCTCGGGGAGTAGAGGCGACTCTGGCCCTTCTTGTACACGGCCTCTGTGTTGGGGCTCCACTCAATCCAGCTGCACCCCCAGCTCCTCACCACATCATGAAATCTGTTTTCTTTTGCAACGGCAGCAGTAGAGTGCAATAAATAAATTTAATCACCACCAGTACTGTGTGAAAGTCTTCCGCCCCTTAGCCGTACACATTTCCCTAAGAGCGCTGCACAGTATTTTAAGCGCACGTCGAAAATAAATCTGCTTGGAACTGCTTTGAGTTCCTCCAGCGTTTTGCTCGTGAGGAACGGGGCCAAGCTCTTACATTCACATTTTTGTTTTCACTTACTTCGAGGCGCAGCGCGGTCACAGGCCCGCGCTGCCCAATTAACCTACTCCCTCATGAGTCTCAGGTGTGACGCCTTTGGGTAGACGTTTGGAGGAGGGAGCCCATCCTCGGCGGAGGGTCAGAGGTGGAGGGGGTCAGCAACTTTAAATTCTTGGGTGTGACTATTTCAGAGGACCTGTCCCGGAATCGGAGAGAGCACGACAGCGCCTCTACTTCCTCAGGAGTTTGCAGACACTCGGCACGACATCTAAAACTTTGGCAAACTTCCATAGAAGTGTGTGTATCGACCGGCTGCATCTCCATCGGGTATGGAAAAAAAAACAATGCCCTAGAATGAAATGTACTGGGATTAGGTCCAGTCCATCACGGGTAAAGCCCTCCCCACCACTGAGCCCATCGACATGAAACGCTGTCGTAGGAAAGCTGCACCCATCATCAGGGACCCCCACCACCCAGGACATCCTCTCTTCTTGCTGCTGCCATCAGGAAGGAGGTACAAGAGTTTTAGGATCCACACCACCGGGTTCAGGAACAGTTATTATCCCTCAACCATCAGGAAGGAGATACAGGAGCCTCAGGACCCACACCACCAGCTTCAGGAACAGTTATTACCCCTCAACCATCAGGACGCAGGTACAGGAGCCTCAGGACTCACACCACCAGGTTCAGGGACAGTTATCACCCCTCAAACATCAGGAAGGAGGTACAGGAGCCTCAGGACTCACACCACCAGGTTCAGGGACAGTTATCACCCCTAAACCATCAGGAAGGAGGTACAGGAGCCTCAGGACCCACACCACCAGGTTCAGGAACAGTTATTATCCATCAGGAAGGAGATACAGGAGCCTCAGGACCCACACCACCAGGTTCAGGAACAGTTATTATCCATCAGGAAGGAGATACAGGAGCCTCAGGACCCACACCACCAGGTTCAGGGACAGTTATTATCCATCAGGAAGGAGATACAGGAGCCTCAGGACCCACACCACCAGCTTCAGGAACAGTTATTACCCCTCAACCATCAGGACGGAGGTACAGGAGCCTCAGGACCCACACCACCAGGTTCAGGGACAGTTATCACCCCTCAGCCATCAGGAAGGAGGTACAGGAGCCTCAGGACCCACACCACCAGGTTCATGAACAGTTATGACCCCTCAACCATCAGGAAGGAGGTACAGGAACCTCAGGACCCACACCACCAGGTTCAGGTACAGTTATTACCCCCCAACCATCAGGAAGGAGGTACAGAAGCCTCAGGACCCACACCACCAGGTTCAGGGACAGTTATTCCCCCTCAACCATCAGGAAGGAGGTACAGGAGCCTCAGGACCCACACCACCAGGTTCAGGTACAGTTATTACCCCCCAACCATCAGGAAGGAGGTACAGGAGCCTCAGGACTCACACCACCAGGTTCAGGGACAGTTATTATCCCTCAACCATCAGGAAGGAGGTACAGGAGCCTCAGGACCCACACCACCAGGTTCAGAAACAGTTATTACCCCTCAACCATCAGGAAGGAGGTACAGGAGCCTCAGGCCTCACACCACCAGGTTCAGGGACAGTTATTACCCCTCAACCATCAGGAAGGAGGTACAGGAGCCTCAGGACTCACACCACCAGGTTCAGGGACAGTTATTATCCCTCAACCATCAGGAAGGAGGTACAGGACCCTCAGGACCCACATCACCAGGTTCAGGGACAGTTACTACCCCTCAAACATCAGGAAGGAGGTACAGGAGCCTCAGGACCCACACCACCAGGTTCAGGGACAGTTATTACCCCTCAGCCATCAGGAAGGAGGTACAGGACCCTCAGGACCCACACCATCAGGTTCAGTAACAGTTATTACCCCTCAACCATCAGGAAGGAGGTACAGGAGCCTCAGGACCCACACCACCAGGTTCAGGTACAGTTATTACCCATTAACCATCAGGAAGGAGGTACAGGAGCCTCAGGACCCACACCACCAGGTTCAGGGACAGTTACTACCCCTCAACCATCAGGAAGGAGGTACAGGAGCCTCAGGACCCACACCACCAGGTTCAGGAACAGTTACTACCTCTCAACCATCAGGAAGGAGATGCAGAAGCCTCAGGACCCACACCACCAGGTTCAGGGACAGTTATTACCCCTCAACCATCAGGAAGGAGATGCAGGAGCCTCAGGACCCACAACACCAGGTTCAGGGACAGTTATTACCCCTCAATCATCAGGAAGGAGGTACAGGAGCCTCAGGTCACACACCACCAGGTTCAGGGACAGTTATTACCCCTCAACCATCAGGAAGGAGGTACAGGAGTCTCAGGTCCCACACCACCAGGTTCAGGAACAGTTATTACCCCTCAACCATCAGTAAGGAGGTACAGGAGTCTCAGGTCCCACACCACCAGGTTCAGGAACAGTTATTACCCCTCAACCATCAGGAAGGAGGTACAGGAGTCTCAGGTCCCACACCACCAGGTTCAGGAACAGCTATTACCCCTCAACCATCAGGCTCTGAGAACCCTAGGCTATGATTTAACTCAGCTTCACTCGCCCCATCACTGAGCTGTTCCTGCAGCTTACGGACTCACTTTCAAAGACTCTTCATCGCGTGATCTCCACGTTACTTCTTTATTTATTTATCATTATTACTTCTTTCTTTTGGCACTTGCACAGTTTGTTGTGGTCTGCGCCCTGGCTGGACGCCCAAGTGGGTGCGGCCTGTCGCTGATTCCATGGTGGTCATCGCTCTGCGGGTTTGCGGAGTATGCCCGCGAGGAAATGAACCTCGGGGGTAGTACACGGTGACGTTGATAATAAGTTTACTTCGAACTTTTTACCAGGAAAAGTTTTATCATAAAAAACTTTTACCAGACTCTGGTAGCCATCTCTGTGTGAGGGTGGTGCTGGGAGCCAGATGGAAGCTGGCTTACTGCAACAATTTGCAAGGCGTGGTGCCTAATAATAACCGATCAACATTCAGAACTCCTTCATTCGAATGACGGCAACTGCAGTCAGAATTCATCACCGACCTACACTCGGTGGGCAGTTTACTCAGTGCCCCCTTGTACCTGATGAAAATGGCCACTGAGTCTAGGTTTGGGCCTTCTGCGGCGGCAGCCCACACCCACTTCAAGGTTGGACGTGTTGTGCGTTCAGAGATTCTCTTCTGCACACTGCCATTGTCCCTTGAGTCCCTGTCAACTTCCTGTGGTTGCTAAGGTTGTCACAGCCGGGGGCGGCAGTGGGGATGAGTTCCCACTTTCTATAACGTGCTCCAAATGCTGTGTGACTATGAGGGCCTCTGACAAGTCCAACTCCCGGCCTTCACGTCTGGCTCGGCTACTAGGCCCAAGGGAACTGTTTCTACTGACAGGAGAATGGGCAAAGGCGGATCACTGGCGCCTCAAAACCAGTCGCTTCGGGCAGGTGAGGCTCATTGGCCCACCCAGGAGAAGGAAAACTCTGATTTTAATTCTCCGCTGCCTGGCGGCCGCACCCACCATCAGGAGCGGCTTCGGGAGCGAAACCCGAGGAAGAAATCCGGAGCCGGGGTCCCTGAGGCAGTTTGACGTTGTTTACAAACTTCACTCCGCCGACCTCTGCGACGACACTGGTGCCGAGCTGTATCGGCCTTTGCCCTCCCCTCGGACGACATCAGTGACGTGGAGAGGGGGGAGCCCGCTGCATGGGCAACAGCCGGTTCTTCAAACCTTCCCGCCCAGGAGAGCACACGGTCCACCAGAGGCACAAACCCATGATCCCCTGGGAGTGACACCTTCCCGTCAGCTCGAACCAGTCTGGCCATTCTCCTCTGACCTCTCTCCTTAACAAGGCGTTCCCCACAGAACTGCCGATCGCCGGATGTTTTCTGTTTCTCGCACCGTTCCCTGGAAACCCTAGGGAGCGCAGCCGTTCCTGAGATACTCAAACCACCCCATCTGGCACCGACAATCATTCCTGTGGTCAAAGTCACCCTGACTCAGCAAGGGGTCAGTAGAGCAAGAGCAGGTGACGAGAGAGAGGAAGGAGGAGGATTAGGTCGAGGGAAGACAAGACCTGGCAAGAGGGGAGAATGGTACACTGGGCTCTATTGACCCCCTCAGGGAGGGGGCCACACCTCTGGTAAAGGGGATTATAGTGTCCATCAACACTCGAGAAGCTCGACACCACCCAGTACGAGGCAGCCCACTCGATCGGTATCCCTTCCTCAAGCATCCAATCCCCCCACCATCGACGGACAGTCTCAGCAGTGTGTACTCTCTACAAGATGCACTGCGACAACATGCTAAAATTCCCAAGGCAGCGCCTCCCAGACCCACGACCACTAGCATCTAGAAGGACGGGTACAGCAGATACCCGGGAACACCCCCACTGGGAAATTCCCCCCCCCCCCCCCAGTCACTCACCATGCCGACCTGGGAACGTGTCGCCGTTCCTTCACTGTCGCTGGGTCGAGATCATGGAAACCCTCCCGAACAGCACCGTGGGTGAACCTACACCTCGGGGACTGCCGCGGTTCCAGAAGGCAGCCCGTCACCACCTTCCCGGGGGCAACCAGGGATGGGCAATAAATGCTGGCTTAGCGGGTGACACCCACTTCCGGTAACTTCACTGGTGTATCTGCCTCCACCACTGGCTCAGGCAGTGCATTCCACGCACCAACCACTCTCTGAGTGAAAAACCTTCCTCTAATATCCCCTTTGAACTTCCCTCCCCTTACCTTAAAGCCATATCCTCTTGTACTGAGCAGTGGTGCCCTGGGGAAGAGGTGCTGGCTGTCCACTCTGTCTATTCCTCTTAATATCTTGTACACCTCTATCATGTCTCCTCTCATCCTCCTTCTCTCCAGAGAGTAAAGCCCTAGCTTCCTGAATCTCTGATTATAGTCCATACTCTCTAAACCAGGCAGCATCCTGGTAAATCTCCTCTGTACCCTTTCCAATGCTTCCACATCCTTCCTGTAGTGAGGTGACCAGAACTGGACACAGTACCCCAAGTGTGGCCTAACTAGAGTTTTATAGAGCTGCATCATTACATTGCGTCTCTTAAACTCTATCCCTCGACTTATGAAAGCTAACACCCCATAAGCTTTCTTAACTTCCCTATCTACCTGTGAGGCAACTTTCATGTTACAAAATGAACAGAACTATCTACAAATACATTATACAAACACAGTTTGTGTAATGGAACACTCGCCACTCGCCAGGATGAGTGCAGCTCCATCAACACTCGAGAAGCTCGACACCATCCAGTACGAGGCAGCCCACTCGATCGGTATCCCTTCCTCAAGCATCCAATCCCCCCACCATCGACGGACAGTCTCAGCAGTGTGTACTCTCTACAAGATGCACTGCGACAACACACCACAGATCCCAAGGCAGCACCTCCCAGACCCACGACCACTAGCATCTAGAAGGACGGGTTCAGCAGATACCCGGGAACACCCCCACTGGAAATCCCCCTCCCAGTCACTCACCATCCTGACTTGGGAACGTGTCGCCGTTCCTTCACTGTCGCTGGGTCGAGATCATGGAAACCCTCCCGAACAGCACCGTGGGTGAACCTACACCTCGGGGACTGCCGCGGTTCCAGAAGGCAGCCCGTCACCGCCTTCCCGGGGGCTGCCAGCGACGGCGGAGGGGGCGGAAACGATAGGATCTTTGAAGAGACTCCTGGATGGATACATGGAGCTTAGAAAAATAGAGGGTGGTGGGTAAAGCCTAGGTAGTTCTAAGGTAGGGACATGTTCGGCACAGCTTTGTGGGCCGAAGGGCCTGTATTGTGCTGTACGTTTTCTATGTTTCTATGTAACTAGGGATGTGCTATAAATGCTGGCTTACATCCCGTAAATGAATGAATTTAAATTTTTTAAAAAAATTCCAGGGGGCAGCTCACTCAACTTTGGTCCCCAACAGACACTCAACTGTCACCTGTGGCTCCCAGCTGATACCACCGCTTCGACAGGCGGGCAAACCCAGGTGAGCGTAACCGGCTGGCCTTGCACCCCGGTGAGATAGGGACACTCTTGCCCGGCTGTGCAAAAGTCAGCTCCGGCGGACGGGGGGCAGACGGGATCTACGGTGAGATCCGACGGCCAGGAAGGCAGTTCTGGGACACTCCGTGGAGGGCGTGGGGCGTGACGAGGCACAGAAGGCGTCACGGTCGTCCACTGCAAGCAAGGAAGAGCCCAGTTTGTGACGCCTGCTCATGCCACTAAACCCGGGCGCTTGAGGTTGAGAGGGTGGAACTGCTTTAAAAACTCTCCGCCATTATCCCAGACTGTTCCCCGGTCTTGCTGGGATGGGAACAACCTCACATAATTGGGAGTTCACCTCCACAACCAATTCCAGCCCCCACCCTTCAAACACCAGTGAAAACTTGTAAAAGGAGGAGTTTATTATTCTTTTTAAAAAGACGGCTTTAACGATGAACGAAGCGGACTGAAGTCAGGATTCCTGAAAGGTGAACCAGTTTCTGTTTTGCAAAGGCCAAGGGTAGAATCTACTGACGGATCATCCTGACTCGTTCAGTGGTCAGTGAAAGGTCAGTGGCTGGCCTTTGACCCTTTCACAATACCCCGCCGTGTTGCTGTGGGATAGAGTTACCTGCTTGCGATGTTGCCCCGAATTCCGTCTGTCTCAAGTGTACACCGTCTGCACGACACAGGCCAAGGATGATTCCCTGATGCCCAAAAGAAGGGCGTGTTTTTTTTCCCCCCGCTCCCTGATTAGTGCGGTCCTGACATTACCTTGATGGCCTCTGCCTGACACCCTGTCTCTTGCTGGCGTCCTCTCCTGAACCCGAGCAACATTAGGCCATTCGGCCCATCCAGTCTGCTCCGCCACTCAATCGTGGCTGACGTTCTTCCCTCGAGACCAGAACACCACAAGACATAGGAGCAGAGTTAGGCCATTCGGCCCATCCAGTCCGTGCCGTCATTTCATCACGGCTGATCCATTTTCCCTCTAAAATGCCCCAGGTCTCCTGCCTTCTCCCCGTCACCTTTCACGTCCTGAGCAAATCAAGAACCTATCAAGCTCGAGTACACTGCCTGGAGTAACTAATCCCGCAGATTCACCATTCTCTGCCTAAAATAATCCCTCCGCACCTCCATTCTAAAAGCCTCCGTTCTGAGCCTGCGCCCTCTGATCCTAGACTTCCCAACCATAGGCCTTTCAACAATCAATAGGTTTCAACGACGTCCCCCCCCACCATCTTCAAAATTCCAGCAAGTACAGGTTCAAAGCATTCAGTCACAGTTCATATTCATTCCCGGGATCACTCTCCAATATCAGCACTTCCTCACTTAAATGAGGAGCCCAATTCTTCCACCTTCTCCTTACAACCCATAACACACCCCCTCCTAACTTCTTCAATCAAGAAATCAGCCCAGCCCAGCATCTTATCAATGGCCCGTTTCAACCTGTTATAACCCTGTACACGATCCACAACCAATGCTCCCTGTTAAGGTCAAGTCAAGTCAAGTTTATTTATAAAGCACATTTGAAGACAACCCATGTTGCCCAAAGTGCTGTACAAATCAGAGCAGATAGCTAAAATCTCTAATACAAGAAACACTGTGAGTCTCGAGAGAGCATGGATCTGCGCCTGGAGTTTCTGGGGCGCAGGCCTGGGCAGGGTTGTATGGGAGACCGGCAGTTGCCCAAGCTGCAGGCCTTCCCCTCTCCACGTCACCGATGTTGTCCAAGGGAAGGGCACTAGGACCCAAGCAGCTTGGCACCGGTGTCGTCGCAGAGCAATGTGTGGTTAAGAGCCTTGCTCAAAGACACAAACACGCTGCCTCAGCTGAGGCTCGAACCAGTGACCTTCAGATGACTAGACTAAAGCCTTATCCACTAGGCCACGCGCCAACAGAAGTAACATCACTACTGTAATGTGGGGCTCGAACCCAGGACCCTGGGATTAAGAGTCCCAGGCTCTACCAACTGAGCTAGTGGAACCAACGAGGCACTCAGCTCATAGGCACAAAAGAAACACAAAGGCCGAGGCACAAGCCAAGAATGAGCCACGGCAGGAGGGTTCGAACGCCAGTGAATAAAGGTAAATTTTGAGCCTGGATTTAGAAGAGCAGATGGAAGGTGACTTGCCCGCGGACTCTACAGCTGGCTCGTTGAGAGTGTTTTCAATTGAAGAAGTTATTCCGTGCGCACGTGTCGTCACTAGGCAACAGGTTTCCACGCACGCCGGTCGTTACAGTTCGGAACGAACGTCGTCCGTAACACGCACATGTTTGTCGTGTCTACAGACTCACTGATCCAACTTATCTAAAAATCGCAGCGAGCAGGGGCCCAACAGCAGACGCCAACAGAACTCCACGGTTCACGGTGAGGCGACCGGAGGAGCGCGTCGGGGGGCGTCAGAGGTTGCCTGGATGAAAGACAAACGGAGGGCCAGAGGAGAGGGAAAGGTCAGGTTGAAATTGGAGTAGGTTAAGAGTTCCGCACTACATTGCAAGCCCAAAGGCCTCGCTGTTCTACGTTCAGAGAAGCAATCAAACCGCGCCTTAAATACGCCCAATGAGCTGGCTTCCACGGTCGCTTGTGGTAAACGGACCCCATAGATTCACCACCCCTTGGGCTTAAGAAATTCCTTCTTAGCAAGTTACTAAGGGACACCCCTTAATTCTGATGCTGTGCTCTTTGATTCCCATACTCTCCCTACTAACAGGAGCATCCTTTATAGATATAGGAACTTGTATTGATGCACAGTGGAGAGTGTCCAGACCGGTTGCATTACAGGGTGGTACAGGTACCAGGAAGGAGGTACAGGAGCCTCAGGTCCCACACCACCAGGTTCAGGAACAGTTATTACCCCTCAACCATCAGGAAGGAGGTACAGGAGCCTCAGAACCCACACCACCAGGTTCAGGAACAGTTATTACCCCTCAACCATCAGGAAGGAGGTACAGGAGCCTCAGGTCCCACACCACCAGGTTCAGGAACAATTATTACCTCTCAACCATCAGGAAGAAGGTACAGGAGCCTCAGGTCCCACACCACCAGGTTCAGGAACAGTTATTACCCCTCAACCATCAGGAAGGAGGTACAGGAGCCTCAGGTCCCACACCACCAGGTTCAGGGACAGTTATTACCCCTCAACCATCAGGAAGGGGGTACAGGAGCCTCAGGACCCACAGCAACAGGTTCAGGAACAGTTATTACCCCTCAGCCATCAGGAAGGAGGTACAGGAGCCTCAGGTCCCACACCGCCAGTTTCAGGAACAGTTGTTACCCCTCAACCATCAGGCTCTTGACCCAAAGGAGATAAGTTCACTCAACTTTACATGCCCCATCACAGAAATATTCCCCCCAACCTATGGACTCATTTTCAATGACTCTTCATCTCATGGCCTTGATTATGGAGGGGAAGAAGCTGTTCCTGAATCGTTGAGTGTGTGTCTTCAGGCTCCTGTACCTCCTCCCTGATGGCATAGGGGAAGAAGCTGTTCCTGAATCGTTGAGTGTGTGTCTTCAGGCTCCTGTACCTCCTCCCTGATGGCAGAGGGGAAGAAGCTGTTCCGGAATCGTTGAGTGTGTGTCTTCAGGCTCCTTTACCTCCTCCCTGATGGCAGAGGGGAAGAAGCTGTTCCTGAATCGCTGAGTGTGTGTCTTCAGGACTCCTGTACCTCCTCCCTGATGGCAGAGGGGAAGAAGCTGTTCCTGAATCGCTGAGTGTGTGTCTTCAGGCTCCTGTACCTCCTCCCTGATGGCAGAGGGGAAGAAGCTGTTCCCGAATCGCTGAGTGTGTGTCTTCAGGCTCCTGTACCTCCTCCCTGATGGCAGAGGGGAAGAAGCTGTTCCTGAATCGCTGAGTGTGTGTCTTCAGGCTCCTGTACCCCCTCCCTGATGGCAGAGGGGAAGGAGCTGTTCCTGAATCGTTGGGTGTGTGTCTTCAGGCTCCTGTACCTCCTCCCTGATGGCAGAGGGGAAGAAGCTGTTCCTGAATCGCTGAGTGTGTGTCTTCAGGCTCCTGTACCTCCTCCCTGATGGCAGAGGGGGAGAAGCTGTTCCCCGAATGTTGAGCCTGCACTTTCGGGCTCCTGTGCCTCCTCGCTGATGGCAGAGGGGGAGAAGCTGTTCCCCGAATGTTGAGCCTGCACTTTCGGGCTCCTGTGCCTCCTCGCTGTCCATCGTGACGAGAAGGGAGCGCGTGTGGGGAGGATCCTCACGACAGGTGCCGACTCTTTTCTTCTTTGAAGCCACGCATCCTCGTTGGTGGGGAGGCAAGTGCCCCGGGATGGAACAGTCTGTGTCTCCAACCCTCCGCATCTTTTTCCTCCCCCCCCACCCCCACCGCTCCCGTGCCCTCTGCTTTCCCAGTGGATGAGCTTCCAGCCCTATCCCATTGCCATGGAAAGCCGGAGCTGATTCCGCACCAACTAAAACACCTCGAAACTTTTTCAGGTCTATAACCACTCCACCCCTCCCAGCGGCTGCCGCCTGTGCACGCTGTAAGTCCTGAAAGGAGTTAGTGTTCTGCACCAGTCTTGGTTTGAGGGGCAGGATTAACGAGCAGACAGCCTGAACATGAAGTTGCGGTTCAGGTCTTACATAGAAAAGAGGGTCCATTTCCTGGTATTGCTTTGAAGTAATTCCCCAGCCTGAATTACTAATTGAAACCTATTTTTTTTAATTAAATTCTCAATCTTTTACATACTCGGTTCAAAAAGAAAATAAATAGATCTGGGGAGTTGGTTCTCTTCCCAGAGAAATGTCAAAGTCTGCCAGAAAGAAGCTACGTTCAACCCGGGGCTCTGGCTGGCTCGTTAAAGAAAAAAATTCAATGCATGCCACTTCTCTGAAGGGAACTTAGAGCAGAGAATATAGAAACAGTATGGCCCAGGAAGAGGCCGCTCAGCCCCACAGTGTCATGCTGAACCAGCTAAAATGTGGATCAAAAGCACCCAAACACAATTCCCTCCTCCCTACACCATGTCCACATCCCTCCATCTACCTCACATCCAGTGTTGGTGCGTGGCCAAGTGGTTAAGGCGTCGGTCTAGTGATCTGAAGGTTGCCAGTTCGAGCCTCAGCCGAGGCAGCGTGTTGTGTCCTTGAGCAAGGAACTTAACCACGCTTAACAGGTGGGGGTCCTAATGCCCTTCCCTTGGACAACATCGGTGGCGTGGAGAGGGGAGACTTGCATCTCGGGCAACTTCAGGCCTTCCACACATAAAAAACCTTGCACCCTGGGAAACTTTCCAAGGTGCAAATCCGTGGTCTATCGAGACTAACGGAGGCCTACTACCTCACATCCACGTGCCTATCCAAACGTCTCTCAAAAGCCTCTAATGTCTTTGCTTCTGCCACCACACTGGGCATCCACCACTCTCTGAGTAAAAAGACACCCCTCATACTCCCCCTTGAACCTTCCGCCGTTGGATATTTCAACCCACGGAAAGAAATACTCTCAGTCCAATCCACCTTTGCCTCTCATAATCACGTCAGCCTCCGATCAGATCTCACCCATTCCAGAGGAAAGAACCCAGGTTTGTCCAGCCTCCCGTGATAGCACGTGCCCTCTGAACCAGGAACCTCTTCCAAACCCTCAACATCCTTCCTGTAGGTGGGGCGACCAGAACTCTACGCAATACTCCAGATGTGGCCTGACCAGGGTCCTATAAAGTTGCACCAAAGCCTTCACCCGGGGATACAGTTCCCCTTCCCTCCCACCCCGTGAGCCTTGGCACCCAGCACGTCATTCTCTGGGTGATCGCCCACGTCACAGCGACACGGCACATGAGGATGATGTCAGAACAACACGGCACATGAGGATGATGTCAGAACAACATGGCACATGAGGATGATGTCAGAACAACATGGCACATAATGATGATGATGAAGAAATTCCAAAAGAAATTGCACAAGGAGGAGTAGTTCTGAAGCTAGTTATATTGAGATTTGGTTTCTAAATTGGCTAGGTAATGCAACTGTCAAGTCATCCCATCATAACACACCCTGAACGAGTAATCTTCACCTCACTGGGGGGCAGGCTTCTGGGTCTCTCTCTCTCTCTCTCAAGAAGGATGTTACTGAGGATTTCAGCATTTATGGATTTGGACTATGGACTATAAACTTTTTTTTTCAGTCTTGTAGCTTGTATATTCTGTGTTTTTGCCACTGTTTCGTGTTTTCTTAGCGTGGGGAGAGGGGGACTCGGAAGCCAATGTTCTTATTGCGTTTTGTGTAGGGGGAGGGGTGGTTGAGTGCCGATGTTCTTGCTGTGTCTTCATTAGATTTTCACGCGGGGAGAGGGAGATTTGGGGGCTGGTGTTCTTGCTGCGTTTCGTGTGGGGAGGGTGGGGAGTTCGGGGCGTGGCGGTGGGGGGGTGGTTTGATGATCGTGCTGGTGCGGGAGGGGTGGCGGGTTGGTTGTCTCTCGCTGACACGGTGGGTTTCTTTTTGCTTCGCGGCTATCTGGAGAAGATGAATCTCAGAGTTGCATGCTGCGTACATACTGAGATAACCAATGAACCTTTGAAGCTTTTGAACCATTGGTGGTGGAGTAGGGAGGGGTTTGAGGGGATGTGGGGTTCCATCTCGCTCCACCTCCCCCAAAGAAAGGACCTCTATCTGTGACAAGCCAGGCCCAAACAATGGTGTTGCTGAGTGGCATTGATGGAACCAGGAAGGTCAACCGGGCTCAACACCAACTTCCTGGACAATGTAGCCGTGCCCCAGAAGACCGGCCTCTACAACCTGGCATACAGCTCACTTCACCAAGAGAGGACAGACCTGTCATCTCCACCATGATTTATTTTCAGATTTAGACTTGTAGTTTTCTCGATCCAAGAAAGAAATTGGCAGGGAGTGTTAATACACCACAGAATTCCAGTTTCTTCAGCGTTTAACCCCCATCCAAACAGATGACATAATTGTGATTTAATATGCGGCTATTTCAGCAGTGTGTAATTTGTACAACGCTAAACACATCTGTTTTGGTGGTTTTTATCAACACGTCAGGCCCAGAACTCTCGCTTCAGCTGAGCCTTCGCGTGGGACTCCTGGATTTAAAGTGACATCTGCGGTGAGTTAGTCCTGGACTTCAATTCTTAAACTTTCAGCAAAGTATCCAGATGTGTGTGGATTTATGTGAGCTGCCTAGCCAACACAGCTCCCCGTAAGGAACCAAAATCAGGCTGTTGAGATCCTAGTTCCTCGTTCCATGATTTCTCCTTACTTGAGGAAGGATACACTGGCTTTGGAGGCGGTGATTACAGAGCTGACTATGCTAGCCTGCGATTCCAGGAGGTTAGACTATGAGGAGAGATTGAGTCGTCTGGAACTGTTCTGGTCAGAATTCAGATGGGAGGAGGTCTACCGCAGATAGATACTATGTGGAGATTTGAGGCCTATATAATTATATGATATATATGTACAATGTCTGAAATACATCTTGTGGAAATGTTTATTTGATGATGAACAATAAAAAATAAACTACAAAAAAAAGAAACATACAAAATTACGAAAGAGATAAAGATAGAGGCAGGAAAGTTGTTTCCACTGGTGGGTGAGACTAGAACTCGGGGACGCAGCCTCAAGATTCGGGGGAGTAGATTTAGGACGGAGATGAGGAGGAACTGCTTTTTCCAGAGAGTGGTGAATCTGTGGAATTCTCTGCCCAGTGAAGCAGTGGAGGCTGCCTCAGTAAATATATTTAAGACAAGATTGGATAGATTTTTGCATATAGAGGAATTAAGGGTTCTGGGGAAAAGGCAGGTGGGTGCAGATGAGTCTGTGGCCAGATCAGCCATGATCTTACTGAACGGCGAAGCAGGCTCGACGGGCCGAATGGCCGACTCCTGCTCCTGTTTCATATCTTGTTACATCGCCGGTGAGATCTTGGTCTTAGATTCATTTCCCTGCCTGCTTGGCCTAATCCCTGGGGGGTCTCTCGGCCTGCAATGTACCTGATGCATTGGCACGTTGTAAGACAAAGGGAGATCTGTCCTCACCACTGAGCCAGCAGCAGCTGTGGCAAAAACTCCCTGAGACATACAACCAGAGCAAGGTATCCAACCAATGAGCCTGCACTGTGTAATGACTGCTAGCATCACGGCCTGGTATGAAAAAACAGACAGTGTCATAGAGTGGACAAGTAGTGGATACAGTCTAGTCCATCAAGGTAAAGCCCACCCCACCACTGAGCACATCTACAATGAGCACTGTCACACGAAACTAGAATCCGACAGCAGGGAACTCCCACCTCCACCACCCAGGACGTGCTCTCTTCTCGTTCCTCTGGTAGGCGGTACAACACCCACATCTTCCACACCACCAGGTTCAGGAACAGTTATTACCCCTCAACCATCAGGAAGGAGGTACAGGAGCCTCAGGACCCACACCACCAGGTTCAGGAACAGTTATTACCCCTCAACCATCAGGAAGGAGGTACAGGAGCCTCAGGACCCAAACCACCAGGTTCAGGAACAGTTATTACCCCTCAACCATCAGGAAGGAGGTACAGGAGCCTCAGGACCCACACCACCAGGTTCAGGAACAGTTATTACCCATCAACGATCAAGAAGGAGGTATAGGAGCCTCAGGCCCCACACCACCAGGTTCAGGGACAGTTATTACCCCTCAACCATCAGGAAGGAGGTATAGGAGCCTCAGGCCCCACACCACCAGGTTCAGGAACAGTTATTACCCCTCAACCATCAGGAAGGAGGTACAGGAGCCGCAGGACCCACACCACCAGGTTCAGGAACAGTTATTACCCCTCAACCATCGGGAAGGAGGTACAGGAGCCTCAGGACCCACACCAACAGGTTCAGGAACAGTTCTTACCCCTCAACCATCAGGAAGGAGGTACAGGAGCCTCAGGCCCCACACCACCAGGTTCAGGGACAGTTATTACCCCTCAACCATCAGGAAGGAGGTATAAGAGCCTCAGGCCCCACATCACCAGGTTCAGGAACAGTTATTACCCCTCAACCATCAGGAAGGAGGTACAGGAACCTCAGGACCCACACTACCAGGTTCAGGAACAGTTATTACACCTCAACCATCAGGAAGGAGGTACAGGAGCCTCAGGCCCCACACCACCAGGTTCAGGAACAGTTATTACCCCTCAACCATCAGGAAGGAGGTACAGGAGCCTCAGGCTCCACACCACCAGGTTCAGGAACAGTTATTACCCCTCAACCATTAGGAAGGAGGTACAGGAGCCTCAGGCCCCACACCACCAGGTTCAGGAACAGTTATTACCCCTCAACCATTAGGAAGGAGGTACAGGAGCCCCAGGCCCCACACCACCAGGTTCAGGAACAGTTATTACCCCTCAACCATTAGGAAGGAGGTACAGGAGCCCCAGGCCCCACACCACCAGGTTGAGGAGCAGTTATTACCCCTCAACCATCAGGAAGGAGGTACAGGAGCCTCAGGACCCACACCACCAGGTTCAGGAACAGTTCTTACCCCTCAACCATCAGGAAAGAGGTACAGGAGTCTCAGGCCCCACACCACCAGGTTCAGGAACAGTTATTACCCCTCAACCATCAGGAAGGAGGTACAGGAGCCTCAGGACCCACACCACCAGGTTCAGGAACAGTTATTACCCCTCAACCATCAGGAAGGAGGTACAGGATTCTCAGGACCCACACCACCAGGTTCAGGAACAGTTGTTACCCCTCAACAATCAGGAAGGAGGTACAGGAGTCTCAGGACCCACACCACCAGGTTCAGGAACAGTTATTACCCCACAACCATCAGGAAGGAGGTACAGGAGCCTCAGGTCCCACACCACCATGTTCAGGAACAGTTGTTACCCCACAACCATCAGGAAGGAGGTACAGGAGCCTCAGGTCCCACACCACCAGGTTCAGGAACAGTTATTACCCCACAACCATCAGGAAGGAGGTTCAGGAGCCTCAGGACCCACACCACCAGGTTCAGGAACAGTTATTACCCCTCAACTATCAGGAAGGAGGTTCAGGAGCCTCAGGACCCACACCACCAGGTTAAAGAACAGTTATTACCCCTCAACCATCAGGAAGGAGGTATAGGAGCCTCAGGCCCCACACCACCTAGTTCAGGGACAGTTATTACGCCTCAACCATCAGGAAGGAGGTATAGGAGCCTCAGGACCCACACCACCAGGTTCAGGAACAGTTATTACCCCTCAACCATCTGGAAGGAGGTACAGGAGCCTCAGGCCCCACACCACCAGGTTCAGGAACAGTTGTTACCCCTCAACTATCAGGAAGGAGGTACTGGAGCCTCAGGCCCCACACCACCAGGTTCAGGAACAGTTATTACCCCTCAACCATCAGGAAAGAGGTACAGATTCGCAGGTCCCATACCACCAAGTTCAGGAACAGTTGTTACCCCTCAACCATCAGGAAGGAGGTACAGGAGCCTCAGGTCCCACACCACCAGGTTCAGGAACAGTTATCACCCCTCAACCATCAGGAAGGAGTTACCGGAGGCTCAGGACCCACACCACCTGGTTCAGGAACAGTTATTACCCCTCTACCATCAGGAAGGAGGTACAGGAGCCTCAGGACCCACACCACCAGGTTCAGGAACAGTTATTACCCCTCAACCATAAGGAAGGAGGTATAGGAGCCTCAGGCCCCACACCACCTAGTTCAGGGACAGTTATTACCCCTCAACCATCAGGAAAGAGGTATAGGAGCCTCAGGCCCCACACCACCAGGTTCAGGAACAGTTATTACCCCTCACCATAAGGAAGGTATAGGAGCCTCAGGCCCCACACCACCAGGTTCTGGAACAGTTATTACCCCTCAACCATCTGGAAGGAGGTACAGGAGCCTCAGGCCCCACACCACCAGGTTCAGGAACAGTTGTTACCCCTCAACTATCAGGAAGGAGGTACTGGAGCAGGCCCCACACCACCAGGTTCAGGAACAGTTATTACCCCTCAACCATCAGGAAAGAGGTACAGATTCGCAGGTCCCATACCACCAAGTTCAGGAACAGTTGTTACCCCTCAACCATCAGGAAGGAGGTACAGGAGCCTCAGGCACCACACCACCAGGTTCAGGAACAGTTATTACCCCTCAACCATCAGGAAGGAGGTACAGGAGTCTCAGGACCCACACCACCAGGTTAAAGAACAGTTATTGCCCATCAACCATCAGGAAGGAGGTAACGGAGGCTCAGGACCCACACCACCTGGTTCAGGAACAGTTATTACCCCTCAACCATCAGGAAGGAGGTATAAGAGCCTCAGGACCCACACCACCAGGTTCAGGAACAGTTATTACCCCTCAACCATCAGGAAGGAGGTATAGGAGCCTCAGGCCCCACACCACCTAGTTCAGGGACAGTTATTACCCCTCAACCATCAGGAAGGAGGTACAGGAGCCTCAGGCCCCACACCACCAGGTTCAGGAACAGTTATTACCCCTCAACCATCAGGAAGGAGGTACAGGAGTCTCAGGACCCACACCACCAGGTTCAGGAACAGTTGGTACCCCTCAACCATCAGTCAGGAGGTACAGGAGCCTCAGGCCCCACACCACCAGGTTCAGGAACAGTTCTTACCCCTCAACCATCAGGAAGGAGGTACCGGAGTCTCAGGACCCATACCACCAGGTTCAGGAACAGTTGTTACCCCTCAACCATCAGGAAGGAGGTACAGGAGCCTCAGGTCCCACACCAACAGGTTCAGGAACAGTTATTACCTCTCAACCATCAGGAAGGAGGGACAGGAGCCTCAGGACCCACACCACCAGGTTCAGGAACAGTTATTACCCCTCAACCATCGGGAAGGAGGTACAGGAGCCTCAGGACCCATACCACTAGGTTCAGGAACAGTTATTACCCCTCAACCATCAGGATGGAGGTACAGGAGTCTCAGGACCCACACCACCAGTTTCAGGAACGGTTGTTACCCCTCAACCATCAGGAAGGATGTACAGGAGCCTCAGGCCCCACACCACCAGGTTCAGGAACAGTTATTACCCCTCAACCATCAGGAAGGAGATACAGAGCCCCAGGACCCACACCACTAGGTTCAGGAACAGTTATTACCCCCTCAAACATCAGGAAGAAGGTACAGGAGCCTTAGGACCCACACCACCAAGTTCAGGAACAGTTATCACCCCTCAAACATCAGGAAGAAGGTACAGGAGCCTTAGGACCCACACCACCAGGTTCAGGAACAGTTATTACCCCTCAAACATCAGGAAGGAGGTAGAGGAGCCTCAGGACCCACACCACCAGGTTCAGAAACAGTTATTACCCCTCAACCATCAGGAAGGAGGTACAGGAGCCTCAGGACTCACACCACCAGGTTCAGGGACAGTTATTATCCCTCAACCATCAGGAAGGAGGTACAGGACCCTCAGGACCCACATCACCAGGTTCAGGGACAGTTACTACCCCTCAAACATCAGGAAGGAGGTACAGGAGCCTCAGGACCCACACCACCAGGTTCAGAAACAGTTATTACCCCTCAACCATCAGGAAGGAGGTACAGGAGCCTCAGGCCCCACACCACCAGGTTCAGGGACAGTTTTTACCCCTCAACCATCAGGAAGGAGGTACAGGAGCCTCAGGACCCACACCACCAGGTTCAGGTACAGTTATTACCCCTGAACCATCAGGAAGAAGGTACAGGAGCCAGTGCGGATAACCTCAGACATCACTGAACTGATGAAAGACTCTACAACTTATGTTTTCATTATTATTTATTTAATTAGTTAGCTGTTTTTAATCATTATTATTTGTTTCCTTGCGTTTTTCCAATTTGTCTTCTTTCTCACATCGATTGCTTGTCAGATTGTGTGTGTGGTGATGAATTTCCTCGTCCTACTTTCAATGCCACAAGGAAAAGAATTCCCCTTCTGTATGTGGTGACATACACCCGATGGCCACTTTATTAGGTACCCCTGTATGCCTGCTGGTCAGTGCAAATATCGAATCAGCCAATCACGCGGCAGGAGTTCTGTACGTAAAAGCACGTAGACACGGTCCAGAGGCTCAGCTGTTTTTCAGACCAAACGTTGGGGGGGGGGGGGGTGGGGGTGAAATGTGATCTAAGTGACTTTGACTGCGAGGAATGATTGTTGGTGCCAGATGGGGAGGTTTGATTATCTCAGAAACTGCTGATCTCCTGGGATTTTCACGCACAAATGTCTCCAGAGTTTATAGAGAATGGTGTGTAAAAAAAAACCATCCAGTGAGAGGCAGTTCTGTGGGTGAAAGCTCCTTCTTAACGAGAGAGGTCAGAGGGGAGAACGGCCAGACGGTAACTCAAACAAGCGCCCGTTACAACCGCGGTGTGGAGAGGAGCGTCTCCGAACGCACAACACCTCGGAGCTTGGGCTGGATAGGTTACGGAAACTCTCCGTGGCCGCTACGAGACTGTCACAAGTGGTTACAAGAGCCCCTCCAAGTTCAGCTGGGGGGGGGGGGGCTAACAGCCCTGATCTGATCAAAAACAAAGTCGTTACGGAACGAGCAACGCGGAGTCCGGTCTGCGACGCTGTTCGTGAGTCTCCTCCCGGGGCCTGCGCGACGGCAAGAAGGTAAGCGTGTAGATACCTCAAACTTTGACAAAGGCGGAAGAACTGCGAGCTCCGGGCAGTCTTGAGCCGAGGTGAGGGTGCTGCCTCTAAATCCACAACTCTGCCCTCCCCAACGCCCTTTGTTGACCAACCAACCAACCATTCAAAGCCTTGCAGCCGATTTACGAACGACCGGAATGTGAAAACCCAAGGAGACAGATGCAGAGAGAAAGAACGGGTGGTGGGGGGCGGGGTGGGGGGAAGCATAAAGTAATTAAATCGAGAGCTACGCATTCAGCTCAGAGGGAGCAGCTTCAATAAACATCTCCTGCTCTTCAGTCTCTTTGTTTGCCGGTGGCGATTGCAAATATTTTTCTCAGAGTGGAGCACAAGCAGTGAAAATAAAAGGAGATAGGAGATATATACAAATCATTATTGCCTCTCTCTGTATCCCTGGGATGTTGTAAGAAAGGCTCGCTGTTTTACAATCCTTTCATTGCAAGGCCCCCTCGTTGCCTCTCTCCACCCCCCCCCCCCCACCCCGCACTCCTGGGGCCCGGCGTCCCATCAGGCTGCCCGCGGTGGATCGCTGGTCGGCACGGGCGAGCCAGCGAGGAACGGGAGAGGCTTGACCCACCAGCGGGTCCCCTGACCTCCCCATCCCAGTCGCCCTCTGGAGTCAGACCAGACCCGCATTCCCCCCCACCCCACCCCCGCAGCTACCACCCTCCTTTGCCCGTCTCACCCTTCCGGTACCGGGTTCAACCACAGCGACTTTCCCTCAGGCGCTTGGTCCCCGAAGCCAAGTGGCAAAACGTGAACGCAATGGTGTACCCCATTTTGAGAGAGCGGAATACGCTCCTCCAGCCCTTCTTCCTGATGCCCAGCGAGCCCCCAATTCAACCCCAGCCTAATCACGGGACGGTTTACAATGGCCGGTTAACCTGCCGACCGGTGCGTCTTCGGACTGTGGGAGGAAACCGGAGCACCAGGAGGAAGCCCACGCGGTGACGGGGGAGAGCGTGCGAACTCCTCACAGGCAGCGACGGGAATTGAACCTGGAGCTCGTCCGTCCCATTGGACCATAAGACACAGCAGCCGAATCAGGCCATCCGGCCCGTCGAGTCTGCTCCGCCACTCAATCATGAATGATCCTTTGTTCTATCTCCTCAACCCCAGAGTCAGCAGAACATTGTGGGCCGAAGGGTCTGTACTGTGCTGTAAATGTTCTATCTGTCCTTGTGCATCTTGTGAGGTTCTTTTTTCTCTTATGAATTCTGTCCATCCAGGCAACACAATTATAATCTAATCGAGAAGGAGAGAGAGAGAGAGAGAGACATTTCTCTCACTCTTCCCAAGTGTACCTGAGAAAGCCTGGGGCCATCGTCTTTATGAAGAACATGCAGGCAATTCTCTGCAAATGATGGCAACATCTTTTCTTCTGCCGCTGCCACGCTGACGTCTTGTTCCCCCGCCCACCCCCACCCCGGCTACATACCTAACAACGAGCAGCTCTCGAAACGTTCAGTTTCGATCAGAATTTAATTCACTTTTCCAGTCAGACACTGCATCAGCCAGACGATGCCTCCTGTTAGCCCCGTGCCAGGGTTTCACTCCTGATGGCTCAAACATGTCCCCACAGATTCCAACAGGGGAAGGGGTGAGAGGGCGACCGCAAATGGGGAACGGAGAAAGGGCACCCCGGGCAGCGCGGGTAGCCCCCGCATCCCACAGGGAGGATGTACAAACTCCTTACAGAGGTCGCCGAGACCCCGAGCTGTATTAGCGTCACGCGGATTGCTAGGCTACTGCGTGCCCCAACCCCCCCACAAATGTATGTGTGAGTGCAACGTGTTTACAAGACAGCACCATCAGGACGTAACAACGGAGACACTGCGTTCGCAAGAAGAACATAAACCGTACATTACTTCCACAAAATTAGATGAAACCCCTTTTCTTACTGGGCGTCTCTGAAGATGCAGCTCGTTAATGGCCGCCGGGCTCAGCAATGTGAAAAACCACCTGTCTCAAAATCCGAACGTCTGGGGTCGGTACGACTTGGGTCCCACCAAAACCGAGAGGTCGGGGCGCCTCACCCACAAGACCCCGGTCTGAACGAGCACTGTGCGAATGCTGAGCTCCCTCCCCCCAACCCCACGATTACCTGTCAGCAGGGAATAACAGACGGCATACAACTATAAAAGAGAGAATATTGACAGATTTTAGCTTCATCGAGCGGTTAGTAGGGAAACACAAAGAAATAAAAAGGGGCCCATTACAGCTAGCCCAGTACAATTGGTACACGTGAATTGGAGCTCCCCAGTGTCCATCACAAATAAAAACCTCTCCACCCAGGGTTGTCCAGAACTTTCTCCCAATTCCACCATCCTGACTGGCTGACGCAACGTTCCTAAGCACGAACATTACAACCCCTGATCTGTAACTCGAACCAAAGCGGGCGGAAAGCAGAACAGACTGCGCTTACGGAACTGCTGAAATGAAATACCATCAGCACGTCAGTAAAATTCTTAGCCAGGGTGTCACATCGACAAGAAGGAACAAAATTAGAGCCAAATGAAAGTTCTTTGTAGGGCAAAGTGGTCATAGTTGGGTCAACATCTCTGAGGATCTATACTGGGCCCAACATGTCATATGGATCGGGGGGGCTGAGCAGGTGCTGCACTTTACCCAAGGGTGATCTGCAGGCTAGTGGGGGGTTGGGGGGGGGCTATTGCACAGGATTGAAATGAGCTGCAGAAAGTCGTAAACTCAGCCAGCTCCTCCCTGGCCCCATCTAGCAGATTTTCAAGGAGCGATGCCTCGAAAAAGGCAGCATCCATCATTATGGACACCCATCACCCAGCACATGCCCTCTTCTCATCGCTACCATCAGGGAGGAGGTACAGGAGCCTGAAGACACACACTCAGCGATTCAGGAACAGCTTCTTCCCCTCTGCCATCAGGGAGGGGGTACAGGAGCCTGAAGACACACACTCAGTGATTCAGGAACAGCTTCTTCCCCTCTGCCATCAGGGAGGAGGTACAGGAGCATGAAGACACACACTCAGCGATTCAGGAACAGCTTCTTCCCCTCTGCCATCAGGGAGGAGGTACAGGAGCCTGAAGACACACACTCAATGATTCAGGAACAGTTTCTTCCCCTCTGCCAACAGGGAGGAGTTACAGGAGCCTGAAGACACACACTCAATGATTCAGGAACAGTTTCTTCCCCTCTGCCAACAGGGAGGAGTTACAGGAGCCTGAAGACACACACTCAATGATTCAGGAACAGTTTCTTCCCCTCTGCCATCAGGGAGGAGGTATAGGAGGCTGAAGACACACACTCAACGATTCAGGAACGGCTTCTTCCCCTCTGCCATCAGGGAGGAGGTACAGGAGCCTGAAGA
>NW_026778973.1:561935-629435 GCF_030144855.1 Hypanus sabinus | reverse complement strand
TAGGAAACATCCTCTCAACATCCACTCTTTCTGTGTCCTCTGGTCCTAGACTATCCCGCTATAGGAAACATCCTCTCCACATCCACTCTATCTGTGTCCTCTGGTCCTAGACTCCCCCACTATAGGAAACATCCTCTCCACATCCACTTTATCTGTGTCCTCTGGTCCTAGACTCCCCCACTATAGGAAACATCCCCTCCACATCCACTCTATCTGTGTCCTCTGGTCCTAGACTCCCCCACTATAGGAAACATCCTCTCCACATCCACTCTATCTGTGTCCTCTGGTCCTAGACTCCCCCACTATAGGAAACATCCTCTCCACATCCACTCTATCTGTGTCCTCTGGTCCTAGACTCCCCCACTATAGGAAACATCCACTCCACATCCACTCTATCTGTGTCCTCTGGTCCTAGACTCCCCCACTATAGGAAACATCCTCTCCACATCCGCTTTATCTCAGTAACTTTGTTTCCTTTTCCTCTCCAACTCTTCCTTCAAGTGTTGGGGACTTGGGAATTAGAGAACACAGCATTAAGGAGAGATTTTATTGGGACTCGAGTAGAACTATTTCACTCAGTGCGTGGAATGAGCTGCCAGAGAAGGTGGTTGCATAGCTCAATAGTTCAGAGTTCAAAGTAAATTCACTATCAGAGTACTTCTATGTCACCATATCCAGCCCTGGGATTCATTTTCTTGTGGGCATTCATAGAAAGTACAAAGAAATGCAATGGAATCAATGAAAGACTGCAGACAACCAGTGTGCAATAGCCAACAAAGTGGGCAATGGAAATAATAATAATAATAATAATAATAATAAATAATTAAGCAATAAGGAGATGAAAAGTCCTTGAAAGTGAGTTCATTGGTTGTGGGAAGATTTCAATGATGTGGCAAGCGAAGTTGAGTGACATTATCACCTCTGGTTCAGGAGCCTGATGGTTGAGGGGTAATAACTGTTCCTGAACCTGGTGGTGTTGGTCCTGAGGCTCCTGTACCTCCTTCCTGATAGTTGAGGGGTAATAACTGTCCCTGAACCTGGTGGTGTGGGTCCTGAGGCTCCTGTACCTCCTTCCTGATGGTGGAGGGGTAATAACTGTTCCTGAACCTGGTGGTGTGGGTCCTGGGTGGTGGGGTTCCCCAACGATGGATGCTACTTTCCTGTGACGATGCTTCCTGTAGATGTGCTCAATGGTGGGCAGGGCTTTACCCATGTAGGACTGGGCCGTATCCACGACCTTTTGTATATTGGAAAGGTTTAGAGCAGGGTTTCCAAACCTTGGGTCCACTAACTCCTTGCCTAACGGTATTTGGCCATGGCATTAAAAAATGTTGGGAATCCTAAACTTTCGGCCAGACTGAGGTGAAGGCACCTCGCAGGGACGGGGATCTTTGTAGGCATGGATGAGGTGGGCCAGAGACCCTTTTAACATCCCTTTTTCTGTCTCTAACCTCTGCGTTCCCCTCATACAAACCCTTCTCCCTCCTGCCGTCTGGAAAAAGGCTCCGAAGCATTCGTGCTCTCACGACCAGACTGTGTAACAGTTTCTTCCCCCAAGCCATCAGACTCCTCAATTACCAGAGTCTGGACTGACACCTTACTGCCCTATTGTCCTGTTTATTATTTATTGCAATGCCTGCACTGTTTTGTGCACTTAATGCAGTCCTGGGTAGGTCTGTAGTCTAGTGTAGTTTTTTTCTGTGTTGTTTTTTACATAGTTCAGTCTAGTTTTTGGACTGTGTCATGTAACACCATGGTCCTGAAAAAAGCGTCTCATTTTTACTATGCACTGTACCAGCAGTGATGGTCGAAATGACAATAACAGTGACTTGACTTGATAATCCAGAAATCTATCGACTCCTGTCTTGAGCAGACCCCACTGACTGGATCTCCACGGCCCACTCAGAACCAGGTTTAGTATCACTGGCTGAGCTGGTGAAGTAGGTGGCAGCCGTGTGTAATTTAAATTACAATATGATGGCGGAGGGGAAGAAGCTGTTCCTAAAAATGTTGAGTGTGTGTCTTCAGGCTCCTGTATCTTCTCCTTGATGGTAGCAATGAGAAGAGGGCATGTCCTAGGTGTGGTGGGGGGGGGGGGGGTCCAGAACTTCCCCTGTTGTATCAGGTAACACATAACATGACTGGGACGCTGGAATTGTGGAGAGACAGGAGCGGCAGCGCAATGGCGCCCCCACTGGTGGGAGGCTGTAGGTGCAAAGGCTGTAAATGTTCGGAAGTCGAGGCGCCCGGTGGCCGCAGGCCGCAGCCAAGGAGCCAGTTCTGCGCTGTAGCCGGTCCGGGAGCCCGGTGGCTGCAGGCCACAGCCGCTGAGGCGAGTGCCGATGGCTGCAGGCCACAACTGCAGTCAGTTCAACACCTGAAGGAGGGGAAGGGTTCATCACAAAAAGCACAAGGGGACATTATCAATCAGATTAAAAGAGTGCAGAGAAAATTGATAAGGATGTTACCGGGGGTCCGGGTGCAGCCGGGCGGAATAACAGTCCGGCACGGGTTAGACGGGCCGAAGGTCCCCGTCGGCCGCGCCGCCGTGCTCCGTGACTCCGTGCGCCCGGTGCAGGTGCGCGCCCCCGCTGAAGGATGGGAGCGCGGGGCGAGCGCACCCCGGCCAGACCTAAGTGTGTAACAGTGCACACGCGGGGGGGGGGGGGGGCGCGGGAGTGAGAGGGGTGTTGTTGGGGGGGGGCGTTGGCAAGGTCCACGCTTAGAGGTCCCAACGATCGCTGCGCATTCTGCGGGGAGAAAAAGCACCTGTCGGGGAGTCCCACCCCCCAGCGGCGAATCCTACTTCGGAACACCGGTGATAAGAGGGAAAAACATGGGGAGGGGGGGTGGAATGTGTCCAATTACAGACACCGCTAGCCGGATGAAACGAGAACTTTTTCTCGCCCCCTGCATGCGGCACCCTCCAGCCGGTAAATGTTACGCGAACTGGTGGTCCCATCACCATTCTAGTATTCCCCACCCCGCTAGAAGTGCTTGTTCCGGGGGGGGGGTGAACTGGCAGTCGCCGGGCCCTGCCTGCGAGTTGCCAATCCACTCAAGTCCACCCGGCCCGGGTTACCAGGGCGCCCCGGCGAAGGGAGGGGGGAGAGCCAGCGCTTTCACTCCGCCGTCGGCAAGTAGATGGCAGTAGTGACATTATCTGCGGCTCTGCCGCTATCTGTCTGCAAGGTAGCCCTCCCCGCTGGGTAGATTAACCGGACCGGACTCTTCTACAAAACACACACATTTTCTCCTATTTTTGGACCCTTCTTCACCTTGTTACTTTCGGGCTTTCTCGAATTTTTTTTCCATGAGTCCCACTTAATTGATCCTGCACACAGCAGGTCGTATTTGAAAAAAAAATATATATATAAATCGCGTCTTGGAATGAGATTTCCCCGCCGTGCGCACCAGGATGTGAAAAGTGTTAGAAGAGGGCGGGGGCGGCCAGGAGTTGCCACCGTGCGCGATCAGCCGGGAGAGAGCGGGGGGGGGGGGGTATTTTCTAAACCTTGTGTCCTTGCGTGTGAACTGGGGAGCAAGTATGCTTGCCCCGAGCCCAGACAGAAAGCTGGCCCAGTCTCGGCCCTGCCCACAAAGCGGCGGATTCCACCAACATAGAAACAATCCCGAATTATTTGCCCTGACCGTCAAGTGACCTCGGGCCCTAATGAGAGCTGACACTCGCTTCGCAACCCACCCCCCCCCTCGATTTTTTTAAAAAGAAGAACTGGGCATATTCTTCACTGACAATGCCAAACCAGTCACCACCTCTCCCCCCCCCCGCCCACTATGGAAAACACCCGCTCCCGTAACGCAAAGGCTGGTTCGCCACCGCCGCCCCTCTGCCTTGTGTGTAATTGAGAAGCGGCGGGGACAGGGGAGGGGTGGTTGGTCAAAGGAGAGAGCTCGTCCTTGTCCACGACGAGTTAAAATACGTAGACGGCCGCTCTTCGCCACCACCCACAAAACTCACCCAAATACAGAGGGGGGGAAAGGTCATCGTGCGTGTGACCTCTCACCCGCGCAGGAGGTGGACGTTTTGAGGCCAGACTGCGACCTTTTCACCTGGGATGTGGACCTGGCCGGCCCCCAGCCCCGCCTGGCGTTCCTGCTCCCGGCCCTGTCTCACTCACACCCTTGACAGGTCCAGGTCAGCCGGCTCCCCAGCCACTGCGCCACCTCCCCCCATCCATCTCCTTCCTGAGAAGGGGCCCCATCTTTAATTTTAAAAAAGTAGAAAGCCCGGTGGGGGTGTCCAGGAAGAGGGCTGAAGATGGGCGAAGGGGATTCCCGGAGGAGGTGGGTTGAAGATGTTCCGCCTCCCCCTCCCTCTTCAGTCCTGACGAAGGGTCTCGGCCCGAAACGTTGACCGCTCGTTTCCACGGATGCTGCCCGAACTGCTGAGTCCCTCCAGCGCGTTGCACGTGTTGACTTACACAGAAACCGTTGTTGAAGGAGATACAGGATCTCAGGTCCTACACTACCAGGAATCGTTATTACCCCTCAACCATCAGGAAGGAGGTACAGGAGCCTCAGGTCCCACACCACCAAGTTCAGGAACAGTTATTACTCTTGAACCATCAGGAAGGAGGTACCGGGGCCTCGGGTCCCACACCACCAGGTTCAGGAACAGTTATTACCCCTCAACCATCAGGAAGGAGGTACAGGAGCCTCAGGTCCCACAACCACCAGCTTCAGGAAGTTATTACCCCTCAACCATCAGGAGGGAGGTACAGGAGCCTCAGGACCCACACCACCAGGTTCAGGAAGTTATTACCCCTCAACCATCAGGTTCCTGAACCAGCGTGGATAACTTCACTCACCTCAACTCCAAACTGATTCCACATCCCTACAGACTCACTTTTAAGGGCTCTACAACCCAAGTTCTCAATATTATTTATTGAATATTTATTTGTTAATATTATTATTATTACCAGTATTTTTTTTCTGCTCAGGTTTGTAAAACCCAAGGTACGGGCACAGCCAAACACGCTCATTTCCCAATTGCTAGGAACTTTCAGACTATTCGAGTGGTGTTTAATATTCTGGCTTTCTGGAGATTGACATGAACATTGCCGTGGAGGCCTAATCGTTTAATGCTATTGTGTCGTGACTTTGGGATGACACCAGTTGTAGATATTACTACTGGGATAATGTATACCTTGTTCATCTTCCATAGTCTTTCAATTTCCTCTTTTAATTCAGCACATTTCTGGTATTTTCCACTTACAGATTTCTGTCAGTTACTTGAGCTTGGAATGGCCGAATCTATAAAGATGGTTGCTCTTGCTTCTTAATCCTGTGTTACTTTATCTTTGAATTTGCATAGTTCTTTGGCACGTCGGTTATTTGCCAGTATCTCTCTCTCTCTCTGCGAAATCTCTTTGCTCTGCGGTGAATGCCCGCGGGGAAACAAATCTCAGAGTAGCTTGCAATCACGTTTATGTACTCTTCGATAACAAAATTTACTTTTAACTTTGCACCTGTGGCTGATCTGGGAAATAAAACGTGCCTTCATTTAAGCAGAGTGCCTGCAGGAGAATCTACCTAGCTGTGAACACTACCTCACTGTCATATTTTCACTACTTATTTAATTTTCCCTTTTATTTAAATACTTGTGTACGTCTTACTGTAATTTACTGTTTTTATTATCTTGTATTATGAAGGCAAATTCAATGTTGGCACTTATTTTGAGGAGAATAGAATTTAAAAACAGGGAAATAATGCTGAGCCTTTATAAGACACCAGACAGGCCACACGGGAGCGTTGTCAACAAGTCTGGGCCCCATATCTCAGTCATCGTTGGAGAGAGTCCAGAGGAGGTTCACAAGGATGATTCCGGGAATGAAGGGGTTAACACATTTGGAGTGTTTGGCAGCTTTGGGCCTGTACTCACTGGAATTTAGAAGAATGTGTGGGGATCTTGTTGAGACCTACTGAAAGGACCAGATAGGGTGGATGTGGTGAGGATGTTTCCTATAGTGGGGGAGTCTAGGACCAGAGGACACAGATAGAGTGGATGTGGAGAGGATGTTTCCTATAGTGGGGGAGTCTAGGACCAGAGGACACAGATAGAGTGGATGTGGAGAGGTAGTTTCCTTTAGTGGGGGAGTCTAGGACCAGAGGACACAGATAAAGTGGATGAGGAGAGGATGTTTCCTATAGTGGGGGAGTCTAGGACCAGAGGGCACAGATAGAGTGGATGTGGAGAGGATGTTTCCTATAGTGGGGGAGTCTAGGACCAGAGGACACAGTTAGTGTGGGTGTGGAGAGGATGTTTCCTCTGGTGGGGGAGTCTAGGACCAGAGGACACAGATAGAGTGGATGTGGAGAGGATGTTTCCTATAGTGGGGGAGTCGAGGACCAGAGGACACAGATAGAGTGGATGTGGAGAGGATGTTTCCTATAGTGGGGAGTCTAGGAACAGAGGACACAGATAGAGTGGATGTGGAGAGGATAGTTCCCATTGTGGGGAAGTCTAGGACCAGAGGACACAGATAGAGTGGATGTGGAGAGGATGTTTCCTATAGTGGGGGAGTCTAGGACCAGAGGACACAGATAGAGTGGATGTGGAGAGGATGTTTCCTATAGTGGGGTAGTCTAGGACCAGAGGACACAGGTAGAGTGGATGTAGAGAGAATGTTTCCTATAGTGGGGGAGTCTAGGACACAGCCTCAAGATTCGGGGGAGTAGATTTAGTACGGAGATGAGGAGGAACTGCTTTTCCCAGAGAGTGGTGAATCTGTGGAATTCTCTGCCCAGTGAAGCAGTGGAGGCTGCCTCAGTAAATATATTTAAGACAGACAGACATACTTTATTAATCC
The DNA here is from genome assembly GCF_030144855.1 of Hypanus sabinus. NCBI lineage: Eukaryota > Metazoa > Chordata > Chondrichthyes > Myliobatiformes > Dasyatidae > Hypanus > Hypanus sabinus. Next base: position 622,605 of record NW_026778973.1, on the reverse strand, counting down.
CGAGGGAAATTGGGTTTCGTTACAGTCACACCAACCAAGAATAGTGTAGAAATATAGCAATATAAAACCATAAATAATTAAATAATAATAGGGAAATTATGCCAAGTGGAATTAAGTCCAGGACCAGCCTATTGGCTCAGGGTGTCTGACGTTCTGAGGGAGGAGTTGTGAAGTTTGATGGCCACAGGCAGGAATGACTTCCTATGACGCTCAGTGTTGCATCTCGGTGGAATGAGTCTCTGGCTGAATGTACTCCTGTGCCTAACCAGTACATTGTGGAGTGGATGGGAGTCATTGTCCAAGATGGCATGCAACTTGGACAGCATCCTCTTTTCAGACACCACCGTCAGAGAGTCCAGTTCCACCCCCACAACATCACTGGCCTTACAGCATCCTCAAGACAAGGTTGGATAGATTTTTACATCATAGGGGAATCGAGGGTTATGGGGAAAGGGCAGGTAGATGGAGATGAGACCATGGCCAGATCAGCCATGATCTTATTGAATGGTGGAGCAGACTCGATGGAGCAGATGCTCCTGTTGCTTATGTTGTTATGTAGCTCGAAGCGAGGGCAAGGTCGAAGTAGTCGAAGAGGTTACAGCAGCACGATCTGGCAAAACTTCTCAACATTGAACGAAGTACTAACCTGGGGTCTGCTAACGCCTCGTTTGATGGTAGGAGTCCATAACATTAAATAGGTTTGGAATTTCTGATGCAGAGCCCAGAAATAGCCTTTTAAAGTTTACTAATGTCAAGAAAACGAAACCATGACACAACCCAAAGTCCAGTTCCCATTTCACCCATCACATACAATTTCTCTGCGATTTCACTCGGAGGTTGAGGAGATCTGGTACGTCACCAAAGACTTGCAAATTCCTACAGATTGGAGAGCATTCTAACTGGCTACATCACCGTCTGGTATGGAGGTTGGGGTGGGGGGGGGGGAGTGACTGCACGGGATCGAAATTATCTGCAGAAAGTTGTAAACTCGAGCAGCTCCATCATGGGCACTGGACTCTCCAGCACCCAGGACATCTTCAAGGAGCGATGCCTCAAAAATGCAGCATCCATCATTAAGGATCCCCATCACCCAGGACATGCCCTCTTCTCATTGCAACCATCAGGGAGGAGGTACAGGAGCCTGAAGACACACACTCAATGATTCAGGAACAGCTTCTTCTCCTCTGCCATCAGGGAGGAGGTACAGGAGCCCGAAGGCACACACTCAACGATTCAGGAACAGCTTCTTCCCCTCTGCCATCAGGGAGGAGGTACAGGAGCCTGAAGACACACACTCAACGATTCAGGAACAGCTTCTTCCCCTCTGCCATCAGGGAGGAGGTACAGGAGCCTGAAGACACACACTCAACCATTCAGGAACAGCTTCTTCCCCTCTGCCATCAGGGAGGAGGTACAGGAGCCTGAAGACACACACTCAACGATTCAGGAACAGCTTCTTCCCCTCTGCCATCAGGGAGGAGGTACAGGAGCCTGAAGACACACACTCAATGATTCAGGAACAGCTTCTTCCCCTCTGCCATCAGGGAGGGGGTACAGGAGCCTGAAGACACACACTCAACGATTCAGGAACAGCTTCTTCCCCTCTGCCATCAGATTTTTGAATGGACATTGAACCCAGGAACACGACCTCAATACTTTTTTAAAAGTTTCTATTTTTGCTCTACTTAATTGAACTATTTAACATGTATAAACTTACTCTAATTCAGAGGGCTTTTATTCACCTGTCATTATGTACTGCATGGTACTGCTGCCGCCAAATTAACAAATTCCACATGACATATGCCGGTGATATTAAACCCGATTCCAATTCGGACTGTCCGTTCTCTTTGCAACGATTCCCATAATAGTGTCGGCTGGTAAACGTTAAAAACACACACACACACACACACACACACACACACACACTCACTCACACACTCAGACACACACACACTCACACACACACACTCACTCACACACAGTCACTCAGACACACACACACTCACTCACACACACTCACTCACTCACTCAGACACACACACAGACACACACACTCACTCAGACACACACACACTCAAACACACACTCACACACACACATTCAGTCACTCAGACACACACACTCACTCACACTCTCACACACACACACACTCTCTCTCTCTCACACACACACTCACTGACACACACACACTCTCTCACACATACACACACTCACATACACACTCACTCACACACACACACACACACACACTCACTCACTCGCACACACTCACTCACACACAGTCACTCAGACACACACACTCACTCACTCACTCAGACACACTCACTCACACTCTCACACACACACACACACAGTCACTGACACACACACACACACACACACACACACACACAAACCGCTTAGATAATGGAAAGCTGAAGATGTGTTCATACCCAGTGGAAGTGATGACAATCACTCGGTGCCTTTGGGAAAGATCAGCAGCCATGCCGGCCCTCATGACAAACTCAAGGATCCATTTAACCTCCAGCCCGAGCTGGCTGCATCGTGTGTGACTCCGGAGCGTTCCCTAACCCGCAACCAGGCCGCCTTCCACCCCGTCACAGTCAGAGCGATTAAGCCACTCCATGCCGGCAAGTGGGAGAGAAGGGGAGAGAGAGAGAGACAAGCTGAAAGAAGGAAGAGAAGAAAATATAGAAATGGTCACGATAGAGATGGGGGGAGGACACAGAGATCTCCAGCACCCTTCACCGGGAGTAGAAAATGCCGCAATCGTACCTGTATCCATCGCTCCCCGTCGGAGCTCAGTGCAAGCTCTCGTCCCCTCATGAGTGGGGAAGTTCCCCCCATGCTCCCCTAAAACATTTCACCTTTCACCTATGACCTCTCGTCCAACCTCGACGGGGGCGGGGGTAAAAAGACCTGCTTGCGCTTACCCTATCTCTACCCCCTCGTAATTCTGTGCGCCTCTTTCAAATCTCCCCTCCCGCTCTCCCTCGCTCCGGGGAACAAAGTCCAGACCTCTCCAATCTTTCACCACAACCGAGGCTCTCCGGTCCCGGCAACGTCCTTGTAAATCTTCTCCACACTCCTCCAACCTTATCGATTATCTCTCCTGTCGAACTGGACGCGATGCTCCAAATTAGGCCCCGCCAATGTCCTACAGAAAATCAGCGTTACATCCCATCTCCTCCACTGAATACCTCGACCTGTGAAGGTCAAAGGAGCAGAAGTTTTCCGCGCAACCCTGTCTGCCTGCCGTGCACCTGGATTCCCAGATCCCTCTGGTCTTCCGCCCTTCTCTGGACCTTACTGTTCCCTGCGTATCAAAATTCACGGTAAATTTTATTATCAGAGTCTCTTCGGTTATCCATGATGACGACATTTGCTCCTTTAACGGTGAGATCTTTGATGACTGTACAGTCCTATCCTATCACTACAACTTGTCCCTCAGATCTCCCTTGAAATTGCCCCCCCAGATGATGATGTCTGCCCCTTTAACGGTGAGATCTTTGATGACTGTACAGTCCTATCCTGGACCCACAAGCTCTATTGCAGGTGGGACATGTATATGTGGTAGTGGTGGTGGTGATGGCAACCACGGCTGCATTTCTCCTGGCTCTGTTCTGCTGTCTTCTGGTTGTTCTTTCCATCTCCAGAATACGAACCCCGTCCCTACACAGCCGTCGCCAAGTGTTACGGTCGGCAGCGACGTCCTCGGGTCTGATCTTGCGCTTCCTTAAAGCGTTCTTCATCTTCATCCTTGTCACGCTTCTTCGGCCCTCCGGCTGAGCGTCGACCGTGATGCAGACGGCCGTGTAACACTCTGCGGGGTGGCCGACATGGGGGCAGAGTACGTACACGTCACCACATACAACCCTGAGATTAATCTTCCTGTGTGCACAACTCAGCAAATCTGGAGAACAGTAGCTGTGACAGGACCAGTGAAAGATCAAGCAGGGTGGTGAAGACAACAAACTGGGCAAACACAAATATAAGTAAATATGAATGAATGATCTTTATTGTCATTCACATGGGTACAATAGAACTCTGTTTGGCTTCCTCTCAGGCAATCAGACAAAGTGGTAGATAAAAACAAGAGAGTGATAGAAAAGCAGTATTAAATAGATAAGTGGCAGAAAATAAGTTGCAGCAGCACCAGGATATCGCAGTAATGCACAAAGTGCCGTTGGTGCAAGTATTTGAGTCCTGGTGTGTGCTCACAGTTTCAGTCACTGTTCTGTGGGAGTGGTGTGATGGAGGCCACAGCTCTGGAGTAGAAGCTGTTCCTCAGTCTATTTGTTCTGGCTTTTAGTGTCCTGAAATAGTTCGAGAACATGAAGTACCAAGATAAAGAGTCCTTAAAGTGAGATTATCGATGGTGGGAACATCTCAGTAAATCAGTGGTGTTATCCCCTTTAGTTCAAGGGCCTGATGGTTGAGGGGTAATAACTGTTCTTGAACCTGGTGACGGGAGTCCTGAGGCTCCTGTACCTCCTTTCTGATGGTTGAGGGGTAATAACTGTCCCTGAACCTGGTGGTGCAGGTCCTGAGTCTCCTGTACCTCCTTTCTAATGGTTGAGGGGTAATAACTGTTTCTGAACCTGGTGGTGTGGGTCCTGAGGCTCTGGTACCTCCTTCCTGATGGTTGAGGGGTAATAACTGTCCCTGAGCCAGGTGGTGTGGGTCCTGAGGCTCCTGCACCTCCTTCCTGATGATTGAGGGGTAATAACTGTTCCTGAACCTGGTGGTGCTGAGTCCTGGGCTCCTGCACCTTCCACTTGATGTGAGAAAAGGGCACGGTCTGGGTGGTGAGGATCTTTGATGATGGATGTTGCTTTCCTCCGACAGCGTTTCATGTAGATCTGTAATGTGGCTGGGAGAGCTCAAACCCCTGACATACCGGGCCGTATCTGCTACCCTCTGCAGGACTTTCTGCTCAAAGGCATTGGCGTTCCCATACCAGGCTGTGATGCAGCCGGTCAATATACTCTCCACTGTAGAAGTGCATCATATACCCTGGTTTGCCCTCCCAAGCAGCAACACCTCACGCTTTGAGTGGGTTTGACAACAGACAACAGTTCGTCTGCCTAAGAACCTTTCACACCGCACTGCAGTAGCTTTATGTATTGCACTGTACTGCTGCCACTAAAAAAACAAATTTCATGACAAATGTGAGTGATGATAAATCTGATTCTGATGTGAAAACAGATAATAGGTGCAGGAGTAGGCCATTCGGCCCTTTGAGCCAGCACCGCCATTCACTGTGATCATGGCTGATCATACACAATAGTACCCCGTTCCTGCCCTCTCCCCATATCCCTTGACTCTGCTATCTTTAAGAGCTCTATTTAACGCTTCCTGAATGCATCCAGAGAATTGGCCTCCACTGCCTTCTGAGGCAGAGCATTCCACAGATCCACAACTCTCTGGGTGAAAAAGTTTTTCCTCAACTCCGTTCCTAAATGGCCTACCCCTTATTCTTAAACTGTGGCCTCTGGTTCTGGACTCGCCCAACATCGGCAACATGTTTCCTGCCTCTAGCGTGTCCAATCCCTTAATAATCTTATATGTTTCAATCAGATCCCCTCTCATCCTTCTAAATTCCAGTGGATACAAGCCCAGTCGCTCCAATCTTTCAACATATAACAGTCCCGCCATTCCGGGAATTAACCTTGTGAACCTACACTGCACTCCCTCAATAGCAAGAATGTCCTTCCTCAAATTTGGAGAACAAAACTGAACTGAAAATGGGTCTCTATTGTGGACTGAGAGTGGGAAGGGGGGGCAGGGAGAGGGGGAATCATGGTTGGTGGGGAAAGGGGAAGGGAGCGGGAAGCACCAGGGAGACATTCTGTAAATGATCAATAAACCGATTGTTTGGGAATCAGATGACCTTGCCAGGTGTCTCAGGGCTGGGGGTGTCTGCACCCCACCCCTGGCACTCCTTCTCTGCCACCCCTCCCACACATTTCTCTCATCATTCCCAGCATCCTTTGTTCCCGCCAGATTTACAAATCGGCCTCCACTGCACGTTGTCAAATACCATATATATACACACACACACACACACACAAATATATATATATATATATATACGGAGAGAGAGAGAGAGAGAGAGAGAGTCTAGCTAGGATGCCCAAGACTTCCGCAGAGTACAGTACATATATTGTTTACTGTGACTATGCACTGCTGCCATAAACTAGCCGATTTCCTGATGTTACTCAGTGATATGAGACCCCATTCTCATTCCAATATTGAGTTTTAAATCATTGAGTTTGCAACCAGGGCTTGCCCCCGTTGGGGTGAATGAGCTTCAGTCATTAATCTCTGGAGAGTGCAGCAGAAAGCCGGGGTTAGCACGGCTGGCCAAGTGACACCGGAGACTAGGGTCAGATGGAGGAAGCACTGGGTGGTACGTGGTGGGGGGGGGGGTGTGGGAGACAAAGAATAGCTTCTTCCCCTCCCTTTGTTCCAACGTGCGTTCAGCTCATGAAATAATTAGTCTGCACTTCGCAGATCCTGTAATGAATTAATGACTGCACGGGAGAGGAATATCAATTATTTTTGAGGCTAGAAGGGGGCTGATTAGAGACATTGAACTCGAGTCCCGGACTTGGCAAGGTGCTGTCCCCCTCCCCGGGGGGGATGGCGGATGGGAGGACAGCAGAGAGCAGGCAAGAGGCAGGTCGCAAAATATCTCTGCCTGGTCTCTCAAGCAGCTCCCACCTGATGCTGACAGGGAAATACGACGACCACAGAATAAAAGGAGCATTTGTTGTTGCTTTAGATGTGGTCCTGAAGGCTTTACTTTTAAACAGGGCGGACGCTGTTCACAGAGTTCTGGGCGGGAAAGGGGGAAGAAGGAAAAGGTTATGCCTATGGGGGGAGGAGGGAGGGGAGAGAGAGGAGAGGGTGCTAGATAGAGAAATTGGAGAAATAAAGAGGTGGAGAGAGAGGGAGAGGGAGGGGAGAGAGAGAAGAGGGTGCTAGATAGAGAAATTGGAGAAATAAAGAGGTGGAGAGAGAGGGAGAGGGAAGGGAGAGAGAGGAGAGGGAAAGAAAGAAATAGAAATAGAGAGGGGGAAAGGAGAGAGAGGGAGATAGAAAGAATGAAATAGGAGGAATAGAGATGGAGAGAGAGGGAAGGGAAAAGGAGAGGGAGAGGAGAGGGAGATAGATAAATAGGAGAAAGATGGAGAGAGAGGGAAGGGAGAGGGAGAGGAGAGGGAGATAGAAAGAAATAGGAGAAAGAGAGTTGGAGGAAGGAGAGAGGAGAAACAGAGAGATAAATAGGAGAAATAAAGAGGTGGAGAGAGAGGGAGAGGGAAGGGAGAGAGAGGAGAGGGAAAGAAAAAAATAGAAATAGAGAGATGGAGGGGGAAAGGAGAGAGTGGGAGATTGAAAGAATGAAATAGGAGAAATAGAGAGGGAGAGAGAGGGGAAAAGGAGAGGGAGAGGAGAGGGAAATAAATAGGAGAAAGATGGAGAGAGAGGAAAGGGAGAGGGAGATAGAAAGAAATAGGAGAAAGAGAGTTGAAGGAGAGAGAGGAGAAGCAGAGAGATAAATAGGAGAAATAAAGAGATTGAGAGAGGGAAGGGAGAGGGAGATGGATAGAAAGAAATAGAAATAGAGAGATGGAGAGAGAGGGAAGGGAAAAGGAGAGGGAGATAGAGAAATAGGAGGAATAAAGAGATGGAGAGAGAGGAGAGGGTGATAGAGAAAGAACTAGGAGAAATAAAGGGATATGCAGAGAGAGGGAGAGAGGAGAGTGGGATATCGATATAGAATTAAGAGAAATCAGGAGAGAGAGGGAGAGAGAGTGGGGGAAGAGAAGGGGAGAGGGAGAAGGAGAGAGAGAAGAGGAGGGAGATAGACAGAGAGAAATACAAGATAAGGTCGTGGGGAGAGAGCAGGAGAGAGATACACAGAGAGAAAGAGAGATATAGAGAGGAAGATATATATATATAGAGAGATAGACAGATAAATAGAAAATGGAGAGAAATAAAAGAAATAAATGATAAGGAGGAGAAAAAAAGAGGGCAAAGTGGGGAGAAGACCAGCTGGGGCAGTGAACAAGAGGGAGAGGGTGAGTGTGCGTGCGAGGGAGAGGGAGGAAGGAAGACAGATGAATCAGCGACAAGGAGAGTAAAAGAACATTTGACAAAAATGCAAGAGAAGGAAACATTTAAAATCAATCATTTATAATGAAGCAGATTTAATTGCTCCTTAAAATCAATCCCTCCCAGTCGCCGGGCATTGTGAAGATGAACACCTTTGCGACGAGGCTCTCGCAGACTGTCACATCTATAGAGTCTCCATTGATAAAGTGAACAATGCTGCGGGTCACCCAAGCACTAACTGAAATTCCATTAATCTAACGCACCAAAGCCCAACACACACACACACACACACACAAATCAAACCCTCATCCAGCATGGTACCTGGTAACAATAACCTCTGAGTGAACTCCTTTCTTCGCCTAGATCTAGTTATGTTTCTGTCATTAGTCAAGAGCTGCCGACAGCCAGGAGGGAGATTAATGCTACGGGGCCAGCGATTTTTGCCAATCTTCTTTCTCATTTAGGGTGGGGACGCGGAGGTGGGGGTAGGGAAAGGGTTACAAATTATGCAGGAAAGAGACAATCTGTTTACCATTCGGCTGCCTCTAAGTGAGGAACCTGCGACTCCGGGGGGGGGGGGGGTAGAGAGGGAGAGACAGGAAGAGAATTGAACTACCGAACGCTAAGGTGCAAGGTGACACACGCAATTGGGAAAGTGACTGATTGCGCTTGGGTCTCTGAGAGTGTAGAGTTCACACCTCTCCGCGGTGTGAGGCTAAGTCACGGCCATAGGGAAGCGATGCCCGGGAGGTGAGGGGTGGGGGTGGGTGGGTGGGTGTCTGTGTGTGTGTGTGTACAGGAGTCTTCGGGGAATAGTATGAACTTTTGAACCAATGTTAAACACCCTGAGCCCAACCTTCTAGGCGTTAATGCGCCCTGGACTGAATCCATAACGTCAGCGATGGCAGGGCACCGCGCACCAGAGCTAATTTTGAACGCGCTGCCGACTCGGGCGGGCAATTCTTGGCGGGGGAGGCGCATTGAACCCCCCCCCCACCCCACCCAGCCTGATCAGGGACTTGCCCCTGACGCGCAACTTGGGGCGGCCCGGCTCTGCGCGCAGCGGTGACAGGACAGCAGGTGGGGAATTAAAACCGCACGGCAGACGGAGCGAGGGTTTCTTGGTGAGAAGGGCCGTGGAGGGAGTTATTAGGAGGTCAGTCTGGGAGGGGGGTGTATTTGGGTGAGGCAGCCCAATTTCACTTCGGCGGGCTGCGAGGAGTGACAGGTAGGCGACGCCACTTGGCGAGTCCTCGGCTTTGAAAGGGAGGGCGCGGATCAGCTTCCGCAACTGTCCAGGACGCCATGTCTCCCCGCTATCGATCCAGATCGGGTGCAAACCAAACCGCTACCTGCAATAATTATCGTTCACAACAGCTGCATCTCTGAAGCTGGTTCCTCGGCCCACCGTATCGGCTCGCTCTCCTTATCGAACCAACCAGGACCTGCTGGCATTGGAGCGGGTCCAGAGTGTGTGTGTGTGCGGGGGGGGGGGGGGGGGCGTACACGAGAATGATCCCGGGAATGAAAGGGTTAATCTGACGGGAGCGTTTGATGGCTCTGGGCCTGTACGCGCTGGAGTTTAGAGGAATGACATGGGGAGGGGGGGTGTCATCGCAATAAAAACCCAGGTAGAGTGGATGTGGAAAGAATGTTTCCTATAGTGGGGGAGTCTGGGACCAGAGGACACAGATAGAGTGGAAGTGGAGAGGATGTTTCCTATAGTGGGGGAGTCCAGGACCAGAGGACACAGATAGAGTGGATGTGGAAAGAATGTTTCCTATAGTGGGGGAGTCTGGGACCAGAGGACACAGATAGAGTGGAAGTGGAGAGGATGTTTCCTATAGTGGGGGAGTCTGGGACCAGAGGACACAGATAGAGTGGAAGTGGAGAGGATGTTTCCTATAGTGGGGGAGTCTCGGACCAGAGGACACTGATAGAGTGGATGTGGAGAGGATGTTTCCTATAGTGGGGGAGTCTGGGACCAGAGGGCACAGATAGAGTGGATGTGGAGAGGATGTTTCCTACAGTGGGGGAGTCTAGGACCAGAGGACACAGATAGAGTGGATGTGGAAAGAATGTTTCCTATAGTGGGGGAGTCTAGGACCAGAGGACACAGGTAGAGTGGCTGTGGAGAGGATGTTTCCTATAGTGGGGGAGTCTGGGACCAGAGGGCACAGATAGAGTGGATGTGGAGAGGATGTTTCCTACAGTGGGGGAGTCTAGGACCAGAGGACACAGATAGAGTGGATGTGGAGAGGATGTTTCCTATAGTGGGGGAGTCTAGGACCAGAGGACACAGACAGAGTGGATGTGGAGAGGATGTTTCCTATAGTGGGGGAGTCTAGGACCAGAGGACACAGATAGAGTGGATGTGGAGAGGATGTTTCCTACAGTGGGGGAGTCTAGGACCAGAGGACACAGATAGAGTGGATGTGGAGAGGATGTTTCCTATAGTGGGGGAGTCTAGGACCAGAGGGCACAGATAGAGTGGATGTGGAAAGAATCTTTCCTATAGTGGGGGAGTCTAGGACCAGAGGACACAGATAGAGTGGATGTGGAGAGGATGTTTCCTATAGTGGGGGAGTCTAGGACCAGAGGACACAGACAGAGTGGATGTGGAGAGGATGTTTCCTATAGTGGGGGAGTCTAGGACCAGAGGGCACAGATAGAGTGGATGTGGAAAGAATCTTTCCTATAGTGGGGGAGTCTAGGACCAGAGGACACAGATAGAGTGGATGTGGAGAGGATGTTTCCTATAGTGGGGGAGTCTAGGACCAGAGGACACAGACAGAGTGGATGTGGAGAGGATGTTTCCTATAGTGGGGGAGTCTAGGACCAGAGGACACAGATAGAGTGGATGAGGAGAGGATGTTTCCTATAGTGGGGGAGTCTAGGACCAGAGGACACAGATAGAGTGGATGAGGAGAGGATGTTTCCTGTAATGGGGTAGTCTAGGACCAGAGGACACAGGTAGAGTGGATGTGGAGAGGATGTTTCCTATAGTGGGGCAGTCTAGGACCAGAGGACACAGATAGAGTGGATGTGGAGAGGATGTTTCCTATAGTGGGGCAGTCTAGGACCAGAGGACACAGATAGAGTGGATGTGGAGAGGATGTTTCCTATAGTGGGGAAGTCTAGGACCAGAGGACACAGAATAGAAGGACGTTCCCTTCGGAAAGAGGAGAGATGAGGAGGAATTTCTTCAGCCAGGGGGTGGTGAATCTGTGGAATTCATTGCCACAAACGGCTGTGGAAGCTAAATCTTTGGGTATATTTGAAGTGGAGGTGGAAAGTTTCATGGTCAGTCAAAGCATCATAGGGAATGCCGGGAAGGCAGAAGAACGGAGCTGAGAGGGAAGATAAATTAGTTGTGATTGAATGGCGGACTGGACGAGCTGAATGGCCTAATTCTGCTCCCACTGTATATCTTACGGTCTCTCTGCTAGCCCTTCCGAGGGAGCCATTTTATCAGCAAAGCACATATACAGAATTCAGCTCCGAGCTCCGTCCTCTCGCAGACAGCCACGCGAACAACGAGACACCGCGGAACCCGGTTGAGGAAACATCGAACACCCAACGGGCGAAAGATGAAGAAATTGTGGCAATGGAAAACGAGCAGAATATCAAACAGCAAGCCAGGAGCCCAGTTGAATTCAGCCTGGTTCGGTGCTGTAATCGGAGGGGCTGAGGTTTCAAGGGATTTGGGTTGCCAGCAGAAAATTGAGGCCGGGTGCTGTGGGGTCATTGAGTCCCAAGGGGAGGTATCCACACTGGCTTGGTCTCTGAGTCAACAAGTTAACTGTCTGTCTCTGAACCGAACATACCAACTCCTTGGCACCGGAAGTGTGGCAGCCCATCACAATCCTGACGGATCTGATCCGACCCCTACGACGCAATTCACTGAGGGTTTGGATGTAAACTCTTTTTAAAAGAGAAAAAAAAATTCTCCAGTAGAACTCCGGCTGAGGGAACTCGAACAGGATTGCACAGAATTCACGCATACAGGACTGAAGGTCGCGTTGTCGGATGAAGCAGTGCAAATCTGAAACCCCCCTCCAATTTAAGCTACTTACAAAGTCAGCTCACTTATAATGACTATGGGTACCTAGCTTTTGTTTTTAAATAAGTCCACTCCGCTTCCAAACCAGCAATTGGAAGCACAGGTCAGAGAGTTCTTGAGTCAACCCAACTCCCGATCTCAACTTTCCAAACTAGACGTCATCAGCTGCCCCTCCTGAGGATCCGCTCAACCACAGCCCACGACGTCCTGCACAGCCCACGACGTCCTGCACAGCCCACGACGTCCTGCACAGCGGTTCAACGTTACTTATCAGGGTCAGGCTTAATATCACCAGCACAGGTCGTGAAGATCGTTAGCTTTGGGGCAGCAGGACAACGCAATGATTTTGAAAACAAAACTGAATTACAGTAAGATATATATGCACACTCAATAGTTAAATTAAAATAAGGAGTGTAGAAAGAGAAATTCAAAAAATAAGTAGTGAGGTAGTGTTCATGGGTTCAGTGTCCATTCAGAAATCTGACGGCAGAGGAGAAGAAGCTGTTCCTGAATCGTTGAGTGTGTGTCTTCGGGCTCCTGTACCTCCTCTCTGATGGCAGAGGGGAAGAGGCTGTTCCTGAATCGCTGAGTGTGTGTCTTCAGGCTCCTGTACCCCCTCCCTGATGGCAGAGGGGAAGAAGCTGTTCCTGAATCGCTGAGTGTGTGTCTTCAGGCTCCTGTACCCCCTCCCTGATGGCAGAGGGGAAGAAGCTGTTCCTGAATCGCTGAGTGTGTGTCTTCAGGCTCCTGTACCTCCTCCCTGATGGTAGAAATAAGAAGAGGGCGTGTCCTGGGTGATGGGGGTTCTTAATGATGGATGTTGCCTTTCTAAGGCATCGCTGCTTGAAGATGTCCTGGGTGCTGTGGATGCCCGTGATGGAGCTGGCCAATTCCACGACTTTCCGCAGCTTATTTCAATCCTGTCCAATCATGACACAAGATTGAATGAGGCTGTGGAGGGTTGTAAGCTCCTCACGGGCACTAACATCCCCATCATCGAGGACAGCTTCCAAAAGGCAGCGTCCATCATTAAGAACCTCCACCACCCAGGACATGCTGTGTTCTCATTGCTGCCATCAGGGAGGAGGTACAGGAGCCTGAAGACACACACTCAGCGATTCAGGAACAGTTCCTTCCCCTCTGCCATCAGGGAGGAGGTACAGGAGCCTGAAGACACACACTCAGTGATTCAGGAACAGCATCTTCCCCTCTGCCATCAGGGAGGAGGTACAGGAGCCTGAAGACACACACTCAGTGATTCAGGAACAGCTTCTTCCCCTCTGCCATCAGGGAACAGGTACAGGAGCCTAAAGACACACACTCAGCGATTCAGGTACAGCTTCTTCCCCTCTGCCATCAGGGAGGAGGTAAAGGGCCTGAAGACACACACGCAACGATTCAAGAACAGCTTCTTCCTGTCTGCCATCAGGGAGGAGGTACAGGAGCCTGAAGACACAGACTCAACGATTCAAGAACAGCTTCTTCCCCTCTGCCATCAGGGAGGAGGTACAGGAGCCTGAAGTCACACACTCAGCGATTCAGGAAGAGCTTCTTCCCCTCTGCCATCAGGGAGGAGGTACAGGAGCCTGAAGACACACACTCAGTGATTCAGGATCAGCTTCTTCCCCTCTGCCATCAGGGAGGAGGTACAGGAGCCTGAAGACACACACTCAACGATTCAGGAACAGCTTCTTCCCCTCTGCCATCAGGGAGGAGGTAGAGGAGCCTGAAGACACACACTCAACGATTCAGGAACAGCTTCTTCCCCTCTGCCATCAGGGAGGAGGTACAGGAGCCCAAAGACACTCACTCAACGATTCAGGAACAGCTCCTTCCCCTCTGCCATCAGGGAGGGGGTACAAAGATCCACGCTCAACAACGCCTTGCCTCTGCCATCAGATTTCTGAACGGTCTATGAGCCTAGCGACGTTATTTTGTTCTCTCTTGCTTGGGTTGTATTTTTTAAATTTATTTATTGGGGTAGACCACGGAACAGGGGCTTCCAGCCCTCCGAGCCCTGCTGCCCAGCAACCCCCTGATTTAACCCTAGCCTAACCACGGGACAATTGACAGTGACTGATTTTGCCTGCGCCTGTGGACCGTGGGAGGAAACCGGAGCACCCGGAGGAAACCCAAGTGGTCAGGAGGTGAGAGTAGGAGATGGGGCCACCCTCAGGGTGTAGGAGCCATTCCTCATGTTCCCTCTGGGTACGCTCCAACCTGATGGGCAAGAATATAGATTTCTTCTTCCGGGAAACAAATCCCCGCCCCTCACTTTCCTCTATTCCCCATTCTGACCTTACACTTCTTCTCAGTTGCCTATCACCTCCCCCTGGGTCCCCTCCTCCTTCTCTTTCCCCTCCTATCAGATTCCTTCTCCTCCAGCCCCTTGACCTCCAACCTCTAGCCTTCACCTGTCACCGTCCGCTGGCCTCTTTCCCCTTCCCCCCCCACCCCCCCCCAACCTTTCATTCTGGCCTCTTCCCCCATCCTCCTCGGACCCGAGGAAGGGTCTCGGCCTGAAACGCCGACTGTTTACTCTTTTCGGTAGGTGCTGCCTGACCCGCCGAGTTCCTCCGGCATTTTGTTTGCGCTACGCGCAGGCTCCTCATGGGCAGCGGCGAGAATTGAACCCGGGTCGCCGTGGTAACCGCTGCGCCAACCATTCTCAACGGGGGCCATGTGGCCCCCTTGAGGGCCCTGGCACATCTGGAGGGGGCCACCGACTGAACATTGTGGGAAGGGGAGTCCCCCCTCCCCCCAAGGATACGCAAGAAAGATTTAATGACCTTGTTAAACCTCTGTATCCTGGGATTGGATTTTGAACCCACTTGAAGTACAACCCACCCAGGCTGAGGCAGAAATTCAAGAGAGTTTGATTGATATAACTGCATGTCGTCAGTTCAGCCAGTCTCAAAAAGAAGTCTGGATCAAGGGTCACCTGCCGAATAAATTCGCAACACCATGGGGAAAAAGCCCAAGGATTTTTTTTTAAATCGCCTTTCCCTCAACATATTTGGTCGAGAGCAGATCTTGCAAGGTAGTTTCTCTGACAAAACCCCAGAACAGAAATGATATCGGACCAAGATGTGACCTCCGACTGTCACTGTCTAATCTGGAGCCCGATATCATGAAGGGCACCGAGCTCAAGGATCGCATTAGGCCTGATAAACGTTTCATTTCATACAGTCTTTTGCAAGTTTTGTCCAGTATGTCAGAATGTTTAAGTGTGCTCGGCGTTCAATAACAAATGATTCTCTGTCTACCTGTTCGTGTTGTGTCCCTGACTGAAAGGGGGGGGCCCTGGAACCTGAGAAGAGCTCCTAAAAAACGGTTGAGAACCGCTACGCTACCGTTGCCGAAACTTCACCCCATCTAAGTTGGTGATTCTGATAAATCTGATGGACCTGCTCAGTCCCGTCAATCGTACGGATGTCGTAATGGCGGAACTCCACCCTCCATCCAATTTTCATTACCGTTTAAGACTGTCGTGCTGTAGTTCCGCTCATAACACTAAAAGACCGGAAGACCATAAGGAAAAGTTGCAGGATTGGGCCATTTGGCCCATCGAGTCTGCTCCGCCATTCCGTCGTGGCTGATCCATTCTCCCTCTCAGCCCCCGATCTCCTGCCTTCTCCCCGTGTTCCCTCACGCCCTGACCAATCAAGAATCTATCAACCTCTGCCTTGAATTTACATAAAGACCTGACCTCCACAGCCACCTGTGGCAATGAATTTCACCCTCTGGCTAAAGAAATCCCTCCTCACCTCCGTCCTCAATGGAGGTCCCCTCTATCCTCCCACCGTAGGAAATACCTTCTCCACATCCACCCTATCAAAGGCCTTTCACCATCCAGTAGCTTCCAATTAGGTCACCCCTCATCCTTCTGAATTCCGGCGGGAACAGGCCCCGAGCCATCAAACGCTCCGCGTATCACGAGCCGGTCAACCCTGGAATCGTGTCTGTGAGGCTCCTCTGAAACCTCTCCAAAGTCAGCACATCCTTTCTAAGGGGCCCAAAACTGCCCACAATACTCCGAGAGAGGCCTCACCAGTGTTTTACACAGCCTCAGCAACACAGCCAAAGGACAATTACTAATTGTCATCGAAGAGCATTTATAATAGACTTTAAGCAGGTGCTTCTCACAAGCACACAATAGAATGGAGGGCAATTTATTTTCATCCACTGTCGTTACCCATTTAGGTAGAAATCAGTTTATTCAGATAGAACATCACAGCATTCTACAGACCCTTGGGACTACAAGGTTGTGTCAACCTCTTAACCGACTCAAAGGTCAATCTAACCCTTCCCTCCCACATAATGTTCCATTTTTCTGTCATCCATGAGACTATCTAAGAGTCCCTCAAATGCTCCTAATGTATCTGCCTCCATCACCAGCCCTGGCAGGGCGTTCCAAACACCCACCACACTCTGTGTCAGAGACCTACCTCCGACAAACCCCATTATACTTTCCTCTGATTATCTTAAAAGTTACGTTTCGATATATTAGTCATTTCTGCCCCGGGGAAAAGTCTCTGGCTGCCCCCTCGATCTGTGCCTCTTCTCTCTTCTCTTCTCATCTCTCTCAAGTCGGTTCACACCCTCCTTTGCTCTGAACAGAGAAGCCCCAGATCACTCAACCTATTCTCATAAGACAGCCTCTCTGATCCAGGAAGCATCCTGGTGAATCTCCTCTGCACCCTCTCTAGTCCAGGCAGCATCCTGGTGAATCTCCTCTGCACCCTCTCTAATCCAGGCAGCATCCTGGTGAATCTCCTCTGCACCCTCTCTAATCCAGGCAGCATCCTGGTGAATCTCCTCTGCACCCTCTCTAATCCAGGCAGCATCCTGATGAATGTCCTCTGCACCCTCTCTAATCCAGACAGCATCCTGGTGAATCTCCTCCGCACCCTCTCTAATCCAGGCAGCATCCTGGTGAATCTCCTCTGCACCCTCTCTAATCCAGGCAGCATCCTGGTGAATCTCCTCTGCACCCTCTCTAATCCAGGCAGCATCCTGGTGAATCTCCTCTGCACCCTCTCTAATCCAGGCAGCATCCTGATGAATGTCCTCTGCACCCTCTCTAATCCAGGCAGCATCCTGATGAATCTCCTCTGCACCCTCTCTAATCCAGGCAGCATCCTGGCGAATCTCCTCTGCACCCTCTCTAATCCAGACAGCGTCCTGGTGAATCTCCTCTGCACCCTCTCTAATCCAGACAGCGTCCTGGTGAATCTCCTCTGCACCCTCTCTAATCCAGACAGCATCCTGCTGAATCTCCTCTGCACCCTCTCCAATCAAGGCAGCGTCCTGGTGAATCTCCTCTGCACCCTCTCTAATCCAGACAGCATCCTGCTGAATCTCCTCTGCACCCTCTCCAATCAAGGCAGCGTCCTGGTGAATCTCCTCTGCACCCTCTCTAATCCAGACAGCGTCCTGGTGAATCTCCTCTGCACCCTCTCTAATCCAGACAGCATCCTGCTGAATCTCCTCTGCACCCTCTCTAATCCAGGCAGCGTCCTATTGAATCTCCTCTGCACCCTCTCTAATCCAGGGAGCATCCTGGTGAATCTCCTCTGCACCCTCTCTAATCCAGGCAGCATCCTGGTGAATCTCCTCTGCACCCTCTCTAATCCAGGCAGCATCCTGGTGAATCTCCTCTGCACCCTCTCTAATCCAGACAGCGTCCTGGTGAATCTCCTCTGCACCCTCTCTAATCCAGACAGCATCCTGCTGAATCTCCTCTGCACCCTCTCTAATCCAGGCAGCGTCCTATTGAATCTCCTCTGCACCCTCTCTAATCCAGGGAGCATCCTGGTGAATCTCCTCTGCACCCTCTCTAATCCAGGGAGCATCCTGGTGAATCGCCTCTGCACCCTCTCTAATCCAGGCAGCATCCTGGTGAATCTCCTCTGCACCCTCTCTAATCCAGGCAGCGTCCTATTGAATCTCCTCTGCACCCTCTCTAATCCAGGCAGCATCCTATTGAATCTCCTCTGCACCCTCTCTAATCCAGGCAGCGTCCTATTGAATCTCCTCTGCACCCTCTTTAATCCAGGCAGCATCCTGGTGAATCTCCTCTGCACCCTCTCTAATCCAGGGAGCATCCTGGTGAATCTCCTCTGCACCCTCTCTAATCCAGACAGCATCCTGGTGAATCTCCTCTGCACCCTCTCTAATCCAGGCAGCATCCTGATGAATGTCCTCTGCACCCTCTCTAATCCAGGCAGCATCCTGGCGAATCTCCTCTGCACCCTCTCTAATCCAGACAGCGTCCTGGTGAATCTCCTCTGCACCCTCTCTAATCCAGACAGCGTCCTGGTGAATCTCCTCTGCACCCTTTCTAATCCAGACAGCATCCTGGTGAATCTCCTCTGCACCCTCTCTAATCCAGGCAGCATCCTGGCGAATCTCCTCTGCACCCTCTCTAATCCAGACAGCGTCCTGGTGAATCTCCTCTGCACCCTCTCTAATCCAGACAGCGTCCTGGTGAATCTCCTCTGCACCCTCTCTAATCCAGACAGCATCCTGCTGAATCTCCTCTGCACCCTCTCCAATCAAGGCAGCGTCCTGGTGAATCTCCTCTGCACCCTCTCTAATCCAGACAGCATCCTGCTGAATCTCCTCTGCACCCTCTCTAATCCAGGCAGCATCCTGATGAATGTCCTCTGCACCCTCTCTAATCCAGGCAGCGTCCTATTGAATCTCCTCTGCACCCTCTCTAATCCAGGGAGCATCCTGGTGAATCTCCTCTGCACCCTCTCTAATCCAGGCAGCATCCTGGCGAATCTCCTCTGCACCCTCTCTAATCCAGACAGCGTCCTGATGAATCTCCTCTGCACCCTCTCTAATCCAGGCAGCATCCTGGTGAATCTCCTCCGCACCCTCTCTAATCCAGGCAGCATCCTGGTGAATCTCCTCTGCACCCTCTCTAATCCAGGCAGCATCCTGGTGAATCTCCTCTGCACCCTCTCTAATCCAGGCAGCATCCTGGTGAATCTCCTCTGCACCCTCTCTAATCCAGGCAGCATCCTGATGAATGTCCTCTGCACCCTCTCTAATCCAGGCAGCGTCCTATTGAATCTCCTCTGCACCCTCTCTAATCCAGGGAGCATCCTGGTGAATCTCCTCTGCACCCTCTCTAATCCAGGCAGCATCCTGGCGAATCTCCTCTGCACCCTCTCTAATCCAGACAGCGTCCTGGTGAATCTCCTCTGCACCCTCTCTAATCCAGACAGCATCCTGGTGAATCTCCTCTGCACCCTCTCTAATCCAGACAGCATCCTGCTGAATCTCCTCTGCACCCTCTCCAATCAAGGCAGCGTCCTGGTGAATCTCCTCTGCACCCTCTCTAATCCAGACAGCATCCTGCTGAATCTCCTCTGCACCCTCTCTAATCCAGGCAGCATCCTGATGAATGTCCTCTGCACCCTCTCTAATCCAGGC
This sequence comes from Hypanus sabinus, assembly GCF_030144855.1. Taxonomy (NCBI): domain Eukaryota; kingdom Metazoa; phylum Chordata; class Chondrichthyes; order Myliobatiformes; family Dasyatidae; genus Hypanus; species Hypanus sabinus. Next base: position 602,975 of record NW_026778973.1, on the reverse strand, counting down.
AGCATCCTGATGAATGTCCTCTGCACCCTCTCTAATCCAGGCAGCATCCTGGCGAATCTCCTCTGCACCCTCTCTAATCCAGACAGCGTCCTGGTGAATCTCCTCTGCACCCTCTCTAATCCAGACAGCGTCCTGGTGAATCTCCTCTGCACCCTCTCTAATCCAGACAGCATCCTGCTGAATCTCCTCTGCACCCTCTCCAATCAAGGCAGCGTCCTGGTGAATCTCCTCTGCACCCTCTCTAATCCAGACAGCATCCTGCTGAATCTCCTCTGCACCCTCTCCAATCAAGGCAGCGTCCTGGTGAATCTCCTCTGCACCCTCTCTAATCCAGACAGCGTCCTGGTGAATCTCCTCTGCACCCTCTCTAATCCAGACAGCATCCTGCTGAATCTCCTCTGCACCCTCTCTAATCCAGGCAGCGTCCTATTGAATCTCCTCTGCACCCTCTCTAATCCAGGGAGCATCCTGGTGAATCTCCTCTGCACCCTCTCTAATCCAGGCAGCATCCTGGTGAATCTCCTCTGCACCCTCTCTAATCCAGGCAGCATCCTGGTGAATCTCCTCTGCACCCTCTCTAATCCAGGCAGCATCCTGGTGAATCTCCTCTGCACCCTCTCTAATCCAGGCAGCGTCCTGGTGAATTTCCTCTGCACCCTCTCTAATCCAGGCAGCATCCTGGTGAATCCCCTCTGCACCCTCTCTAATCCAGACAGTATCCTGGTGAATCTCCTCTGCACCCTCTCTAATCCAGGCAGCATCCTGGTGAATCCCCTCTGCACCCTCTCTAATCCAGGCAGAATCCTGGTGAATCTCCTCTGCACCCTCTCTAATCCAGGCCGCATCCTGGTGAATCTCCTCTGCACCCTCTCCAATCCAGACAGCATCCTGGTGAATCTCCTCTGCACCCTCTCTAATCCAGGCCGCATCCTGGTGAATCTCCTCTGCACCCTCTCTAATCCAGGCAGAATCCTGGTGAATCTCCTCTGCATCCTCTCTAATCCAGGCATCATGCTGGTGAATCTCCTCTGCACCCTCTCTAATCCAGGTAGCATTCTGGTGAATCTCCTCTGCACCCTCTCTAATCCAGGCAGCATCCTGGTGAATCTCCTCTGCACCCTCTCTAATCCAGGCAGCATCCTGGTGAATCTCCTCTGCACCCTCTCTAATCCAGGCAGCATCCTGGTGAATCGCCTCTGCACCCTCTCTAATCCAGGCAGCATCCTGGTGAATCTCCTCTGCACCCTCTCTAATCCAGGCAGCATCCTGGTGAATCTCCTCTGCACCCTCTCTAATCCAGGCAGCATCCTGGTGAATCGCCTCTGCACCCTCTCTAATCCAGGCAGCATCCTGGTGAATCTCCTCTGCACCCTCTCTAATCCAGACAGCGTCCTGGTGAATCTCCTCTGCACCCTCTCTAATCCAGACAGCGTCCTGGTGAATCTCCTCTGCACCCTCTCTAATCCAGACAGCATCCTGCTGAATCTCCTCTGCACCCTCTCCAATCAAGGCAGCGTCCTGGTGAATCTCCTCTGCACCCTCTCTAATCCAGGCAGCGTCCTATTGAATCTCCTCCTCACCCTCTCTAATCCAGGGAGCATCCTGGTGAATCTCCTCTGCACCCTCTCTAATCCAGGCAGCATCCTGGTGAATCTCCTCTGCACCCTCTCTAATCCAGGCAGCATCCTGGTGAATCTCCTCTGCACCCTCTCTAATCCAGGCAGCATCCTGGTGAATCTCCTCTGCACCCTCTCTAATCCAGGCAGCGTCCTGGTGAATCTCCTCTGCACCCTCTCTAATCCAGGCAGCATCCTGGTGAATCCCCTCTGCACCCTCTCTAATCCAGACAGTATCCTGGTGAATCTCCTCTGCACCCTCTCTAATCCAGGCAGCATCCTGGTGAATCTCCTCTGCACCCTCTCCAATCCAGACAGCATCCTGGTGAATCTCCTCTGCACCCTCTCTAATCCAGGCCGCATCCTGGTGAATCTCCTCTGCACCCTCTCTAATCCAGGTAGCATTCTGGTGAATCTCCTCTGCACCCTCTCTAATCCAGGCAGCATCCTGGTGAATCTCCTCTGCACCCTCTCTAATCCAGGCAGCATCCTGGTGAATCTCCTCTGCACCCTCTCTAATCCAGGCAGCATCCTGGTGAATCGCCTCTGCACCCTCTCTAATCCAGGCAGCATCCTGGTGAATCTCCTCTGCACCCTCTCTAATCCAGGCAGCATCCTGGTGAATCTCCTCTGCACCCTCTCTAATCCAGGCAGCATCCTGGTGAATCGCCTCTGCACCCTCTCTAATCCAGGCAGCATCCTGGTGAATCTCCTCTGCACCCTCTCTAATCCAGGTAGCGTCCTATTGAATCTCCTCTGCACCCTCTCTAATCCAGGCAGCGTCCTATTGAATCTCCTCTGCACCCTCTCTAATCCAGGCAGCGTCCTATTGAATCTCCTCTGCACCCTCTCTAATCCAGGCAGCATCCTGGTGAATCTCCTCTGCACCCTCTCTAATCCAGGCAGCATCCTGGTGAATCTCCTCTGCACCCTCTCTAATCCAGGCAGCGTCCTATTGAATCTCCTCTGCACCCTCTCTAATCCAGGCAGCATCCTGGTGAATCTCCTCTGCACCCTCTCTAATCCAGGCAGCATCCTGGTGAATCTCCTCTGCACCCTCTCTAATCCAGGCAGCGTCCTATTGAATCTCCTCTGCACCCTCTCTAATCCAGGCAGCGTCCTATTGAATCTCCTCTGCACCCTCTCTAATCCAGGCAGCGTCCTATTGAATCTCCTCTGCACCCTCTCTAATCCAGGCATCATCCTGGTGAATCTCCTCTGCACCCTCTCTAATCCAGGCAGCGTCCTGGTGAATCTCCTCTGCACCCTCTCTAATCCAGGCAGCATCCTGGTGAATCTCCTCTGCACCCTCTCCAATCCAGGCAGCATCCTGGTGAATCGCCTCTGCACCCTCTCTAATCCAGGCAGCATCCTGGTGAATCTCCTCTGCACCCTCTCTAATCCAGGCAGCATCCTGGTGAATCGCCTCTGCACCCTCTCTAATCCAGGCAGCATCCTGGTGAATCTCCTCTGCACCCTCTCTAATCCAGGCAGCGTCCTATTGAATCTCCTCTGCACCCTGTCTAATCCAGGCAGCATCCTATTGAATCTCCTCTGCACCCTCTCTAATCCAGGCAGCGTCCTATTGAATCTCCTCTGCACCCTCTCTAATCCAGGCAGCGTCCTATTGAATCTCCTCTGCACCCTCTCTAATCCAGGCAGCATCCTGGTGAATCTCCTCTGCACCCTCTCTAATCCAGGCAGCATCCTGGTGAATCTCCTCTGCACCCTCTCTAATCCAGGCAGCGTCCTATTGAATCTCCTCTGCACCCTCTCTAATCCAGGCAGCGTCCTATTGAATCTCCTCTGCACCCTCTCTAATCCAGGCAGCGTCCTATTGAATCTCCTCTGCACCCTCTCTAATCCAGGCATCATCCTGGTGAATCTCCTCTGCACCCTCTCTAATCCAGGCAGCGTCCTGGTGAATCTCCTCTGCACCCTCTCTAATCCAGGCAGCATCCTGGTGAATCTCCTCTGCACCCTCTCCAATCCAGGCAGCATCCTGGTGAATCTCCTCTGCACCCTCTCTAATCCAGGCAGCATCCTGGTGAATCTCCTCTGCACCCTCTCTAATCCAGGCAGCATCCTGGTGAATCGCCTCTGCACCCTCTCTAATCCAGGCAGCATCCTGGTGAATCTCCTCTGCACCCTCTCTAATCCGGGCAGCATCCTGGTGAATCTCCTCTGCACCCTCTCTAATCCAGCCAGCATCCTGGTGAATCTCCTCTGCACCCTCTCTAATCCAGGCAGCATCCTGGTGAATCTCCTCTGCACCCTCTCTAATCCAGGCAGCATCCTGATGAATCTCCTCTGCACCGTCTCTAAAGTTTCCACAGCTTTCCTATGAGAGACAACCAGACCTGAGAACCGTTCTCCAAGTGTGCTCTGACCGGAGCTTTATAGAGCTGCAAATTTGCCTCGTGGCTCCTGAACTCAATCCCCTAGTTAATGAAGGCCAGTGTGACTTGCTTACTTATTTTTTAGTAATATTTATTTCTTTTTGCATTTGCACAGTTTGTTGTCTTCTGCACTCTGGTTGATCGTTCACCGATCCTGTTATAGTTATTATACTATAGATTTATTGAGAATGCCCACAAGGGAAAAGAATCTCAGGTTTGTATATGGTCACATAGATGTGCTTTGATAATAAATTACTTTGAGCTTCCGGTGCCAACATAGCACGCCCTTGACTTACTAGCCCTAACCCACCCCACCTTTTTGGAATGTGGAAGGGAATCACGGAGGAATCCCACACAGTCATTGCGAGAATGTACAGACTCCTTTCAGGCAGCGGCGGGAATTGAACCCCGCTCTGTAAAGCTTGATGCTCATCCTGAGGAAAGTGCCGTCGCCTCGGCCAGACGGGTCCCTCACCAGCCCCGCACTCCCTCCAGGAGCTACTGAGGTGAGGTGGCGGGAGATGAAGACCCTCCCTCACCCCGTTGGTTGCGGTTGATGTCGGGCCCTGCAAGCCCGGTCAGTACGATGCGGAGAGCGAGCGATTGCCCGTGTAGCGGGCTCCCCTCTCCACGCAGCCGACGAACCCTAAGGAACGGCAGAGACCGATACAGCTTGGCGCCAGGAGTTGCCGGTCAGCGTTGGACTGCCTCAGGGACTCCCCTCGGAGTTGATTCCCGAATCCTTTGCCATGATTGACGTTTCCTTGAACGGGTTCCATCGGTGTTCCTTTGCTTCATGGCTGCCTGGAGCGAGGTCGCATCTCAGAGTTGTATCGTAAGTTTGCTTTGAATCTTTGAGCGGAGGTTTGAGAGCAGAGTTTTCCTTCTCCTGGACGAGCTGCCAACCACGGCCGACGAGCTTTAAGGCACCGTTAACCCGCCTTTGCCCCTTCTTCTGTCAGCAGAAAAGGTTCCGCTGAGCCTAGTGAAGTCCAGGACTTGGTTGTCAGGGGCTGTTTGAGGTGCACGCCACTGGAAATTTTTAATAGGGAATGGGAGCTTGTCCCCATTGCCCCTGGCGAAGACAACCTTGAGTTAGGTGAGGCTACAGTCTAGACGGTCAGCTCTGATCCTAAGCCCATCTGTCCTACTCTCAGCTTTGTTGACCACTGCTAATGGGGTTCTCCCTCCAATAGAATGGAGACGCCTCAGAATGGGGACAAGAAGCAAAGACTAGGATTCCCAAGCTGGGCACGGGGACCCCGCACCTATATGTTGGTGGAGAGGGGATCTCTGAATGGGCATCCCCGCTCACTCCAAAGACAGCAGCACGTAAAGGATACGCTCAGTACCTCCCGGCCCAATAGAGCGGCCCCTGGGTGGATGTCCGTGGCCTTCTGCCCGTCCACTTCAAGGCTCGACCTGTTGTGCGTTCGGAGACGCTTCTCTGCACGCCGCTGTTGTAAGGTGGGGTTACTTGAGTTACTGTCACCTTCCTGTCTCACCTCTGACCCCTCTCACGAACCAGGCGCCCCCGCCCGCGGAACTGCCGCCCACTGGGTGTTCTTCTCCCTTTGCTTTGTGCACCCTTCTCCGTGAAGTCTGGAGGTTGTTGCGTGCGTGCAAGTCCCAGGTGACTGGCTGATCGGATATCTGCACTGACGAGCAGGTGTACCTAATAAAACGGCCACTGAGTGTGGACAATTGGTTAATGGACAGTTCCATGAGGCGATGAGATGGGGGGGGGGGAGGTGAGGGGGCGGGATCGATGCTAAAGCAATCCACTCACCCTCATTACTCATTGCAGAAGTTATACATTGCCCATTGATCCACCTCAATAATTAGATGTCTAATTATGCTATTAGAAATGAATTGAAGTGATCTCGAGGTGACTATTAAGAATGTTTATCCGAACAGAGAACTCATTACTTTGTGAAACTCAATGCCTTCCTCACGGCCTCTTAGAATTTTGTCGCCTGCGTTCTTCTGTAAAAAGAAAACCTACGAACGTATTTGCAAACACTCCCTGCCCTTTCCTCGCCCACTCCTTCCTCCTCAAAGCACTCTCATTCGCTCTCCATTAAATCTTTTAGATTATCCTCCGAGGATTACATCAGATTTTTTTTTGGGGGGGGGGAGAAAAAAACGGCTAATTCTTCTGTCTCTTTCTCTGTGAGGCAAAATTAAACCAATTAATTTCAGTTTAAAGCCCCAGAGGGAGAGAGAGAAAGAAAAAATAACAAAAAAAGAGACGAGAAGTCGCTTTAACCCTGTATTTTTTTTAACGATATGGGCTCTTCGAGCTGTACCACCCAGCAGCCCTCTGACTTAACGCTAGCCTAATCACAGGGCAATTCACGATGACCAATTAACCTACCAACCGGTACGACTTTGGACCGTGGGAGGAAACCCACGTGGTCACCGGGAGAACGTACAAACTCCTCACAGAGGGTGCTCGAATTGACCTCTGAACTCTGGAGTGCCCCAAACCCACTTCATCAGACACATGCTCAGCCGCACCCCACGTGCCCAGGTTTTTCAAAGTCCAAAGTAAATTTATTAGCAAAGTACGTACACAACCCGAAGATTCATTTTCTTGCTGGCGTGCTCAGTAAGTCCAACCACCAATTACCGAACTATTCAAGTATATTCATCATTAAAGAATGCATAAATTATACAGCCCTGAGACTTGCTCACTTTCAGGCAGCCACAAAGCAAGACCCACAAGAGAAACCAATTAAAGAAAAATAAAAGACCAACAGTGAAAAATAAAAAGACCAACACCCGACGTGTAAGAGAAAGAAAAAAATAAGCCGTGCCAACAATCGAAGTGAAAGACAGCAACATTCCGAGCTAAATTGAGATCTCAGACCTGAACCCCGGAGTAGGCCGAAGCCTAGCTTCGCAAACACGAGGAAATCTGGAAATGCTGGAAACTCAAGCAACACGCAAAATGCTGGTGGAACGCAGCAGGCCAGGCATCATCTATAGGGAGAAGTACAGTCGGCGTTTTGGGCCGAGACCCTTCGTCCTGATGCTGCCTGGCCTGCTGCGTTCTGAAGCCTAGTTTATCAGTTCATCATATTAGCGGTATCTGAAGCTTAAAGAGTGAAGTCGGTCGCAGGGCGCCGTGAGGTCCGCAGCGTGTGGCGAATTACTCACTGAGATTTGTTCAGCAGCCCTGTCCACTTCGGAAGGTGCAGCTCCACACCGGAGTGAAATTGCTTGATGTCATCCCAGAACCTTCAGCCCAACTGGGCTGGGTTGGACCATTACTCTGCCTGGTCTCATCGACCCACACTTGTACTGAAGCCCTTCCACCCCTCTACTTATCCAATCTCCTCTTGAATGTTGAAATCGAAACCACGTCCACCACCTCCGCTGGCAGCTCCCTCCACTCTCTGAGTGAAGACGTTCTCCTTCATGCTCCCCTTAAACTTTTTCACCCTTAACCCATGACCTCTAGTTCTAGCCTCACCCATCCTCAGTGGGGAAAGCCTGCAGCATTTACCCTGTCATCTATCTGTTACCTAATTATTATCTAATTATACCCCTCAATCTATATTTGGTATACCTCTGTCAAATCTCCCCTCGTTGCTGGGAATAAAGTCCGTAGCTAGTCAACCTTTCCCCTGAATTTGGCTGTAAGGCCTCAAGTCGTGGCAATATCACTGTGATGTTTCTCAACACCATTTTGATCTTATTGACATCTCTCCTGCAGGAAGGCTATCAGAACTGCACATGGCACTCTAGATTAGGGCTCAGCAATTCTCCAGATAAGGCCTCATCAATACTCTAGATTAGGCCTCACCAATATTCCCAGATTAGGCCTCACCAATACTCCAGGTTAGACCTCACCAATACTCCCAGATTAGGCCTCACCAATTCTCCAGATAAGGCCTCACTAATACTCCCAGGTTAGGCCTCACCAACGTTCCAGGTAAGGCCTTACCAATTCTCCAAATTAGGCCTCACCAATACTTCAGGTAAGGCCTAGCCAATACTCCAGATTAGGCCTCATTGTACTCTGTGGTGAACTACATATACCTGTCTGGACAGGCCCCTCTACTGACTGCTCCTGTGGCTCCTCCCACAGAACCCAGTATAAAGGTGATTGGAGGCACTGCTCCTCTTTCAGTCTCCGGGATGTCGTGTGGTGGTTTCTTGCTACCAATCGTGGTCTCTTGCAGCTAATAAAACCCTATCATTCGCCTCCCGTCTCCGGGAGTTATTGATGGTGCATCATACTCCCAGATCAGGCCTCACCAATATTAAAGCATTATTGTAGAGTTTGGTCCCCTTGCTCCTTGGGGATTTTTGGGCATGGGGCTTTCGATTGAAGCGAAACAACAAAATTCAAAATGGGCTTAACCCCCTTTCTTCAACCACCAGCCTCACTGAGTTTCGTAACTCCGCAATGTCCCCACTTTGCAACAGTACCAGCAATGGCTCTTACCTTCCCTCTCGCACCTCCTCTGCACTTGCCCCATCAGCACCCTGTGTACCTTTCTCGATTTTTTTTTTAGGGGGGGAGGGAAATCTTGCTGAAGCCAAGCAGCCCAGAAGTTATTTTGCCCTGAAGTCTGGAAGATCATCGGGGACACCAGTCACCACACTCCCCCCGCCCCCAACCCCAACCATAAACTGTTTCAACTGCTTCCGTCTGGCAAACAGTACTGCAGCATTAAGGCCAGGATCAACGGGCTCCGGGACAGCTTCTTTCCACAAGCCATCAGACTTTTAAATCCACATGTCTGCGACTGTGTCATACCACAAAGATTTTTGCCTCCTCACCTTGCGGGATGGATGTCAGATTTAAATAAGTTCAGATTCAAACAGAGGTGAGGAGGAATTTCCTCAGCCGGCGGGGAGGTGAATCCGTGGAATATTTACGGCGGGGGTAGATAGGTTCTTGATAGGCCGGGGTGACAGAGGTTATGGGAATTCTGCTCCAGTGCCTTATGGACCTGCATTACTGGGGGGTGGGGGGATAAAGGAGGGTGCTGCGCAGATGAACCACACTGAGCAACTGCACTTCAGTGACACCTGATATCTGAAACCAGTGTGTTGCCAGACCGGCAGGACGGCGAAGCCGACGAGCAGAGGGGAGCTGGGGTGGGCGGTGATGGCCGCAAGTCGCAGGCCGCAGGCGGTGAGTGGCCCCGGACAAGCTGGGGGGGGTGGGGGGTTAACGGCGGGTGAAAGACGAGTCTCGGGCCAACGCCACCCGTCGAGCGACAGTCAGCGTCTCGAGATTGGAGAGCGGCGCCAACGAGTAATTAAGCCTAATTTATTGGTGGAGTTTATTGCAGCCAGCTCTTCGAGTGCGTGTCAGTGTTCAGCCGTCTATAATCTGTCTAACGCAGGCAGCGCAATAAACACAGAGCAAAGTGGCTGTCAGCACCACAGCCATTACTCGCTTTAATAACCAGCACTCTGAAACAGAGGCAGTATCTCTACATCAGCGCCCAGTCTCACGTTGCATTCCAAATGCCTGGAAGATGTTGTAAGGCAGACAAGACCCATTAATACTTCCACGTTGCAAGTTCCTTTTTTTTCCCCTCTTTTCTCCCTTGTGAACTTTGAACTGGTCAAAGCAAGCAGCGAGGATTAAAATAATTTTTTTTAAAAAATGATCTGATTGGAGCAGAACGGGGCCATTCGGCCCATCGGGTCTGCTGCCTGATTTATTATGCCCCCTCAACCCCGTTCAGAATCAGAATCAGGTTTAGTATCACCGGCATAGGTGGTGAAGTTTATTATGTGGTGGCAGTATGAAGCAATACAGAAAAAAATAAGTCAATCAATTCCAGTAAGTATATTTCTAGGTATATTAAATAGCTTAACTAAAAATAGTGCAAAGACAGAAATTATATTTAAAATATAAGATAGTGTTCACAGGTTCAATGTCCATTTAGGAAATCAGATGGCAGAGGGGAAGAAGCTGTTCCTGAATCGCTGAGTGTGTGTCTTCAGGCTCCTGTACCTGCTCCCTGATGGCAGAGGGAAAGAAGCTGTTCCTGAATCGGTGAGCGTGTGTTTTCAGGCTCCTGTACCTCCTCCCTGATGGCAGAGGGGAAGAAGCTGTTCCTGAATCATTGAGTGTGTGTCTTCAGGCTCCTTTACCTCCTCCCTGATGGCAGAGGGGAAGAAGCTGTTCCTGAATCACTGAGTGTGTGTCTTCAGGCTCCTGTACCTCCTCCCTGATGGCAGAGGGGAAGAAGCTGTTCCTGAATCATTGAGTGTGTGTCTTCAGGCTCCTTTACCTCCTCCCTGATGGCAGAGGGGAAGAAGCTGTTCCTGAATCGTTGAGTGTGTGTCTTCAGGCTCCTGTACCTCCTCCCTGATGGCAGAGGGGAAGAAGCTGTTCCTGAATCGGTGAGCGTGTGTTTTCAGGCTCCTGTACCTCCTCCCTGATGGCAGAGGGGAAGAAGCTGTTCCTGAATCGCTGAGTGTGTGTCTTCAGGCTCCTGTACCTCCTCCCTGATGGCAGAGGGGAAGAAGCTGTTCCTGAATCGTTGAGTGTGTGTCTTCAGGCTCCTGTACCTCCTCCCTGATGGCAGAGGGGAAGAAGCTGTTCCTGAATCGTTGAGTGTGTGTCTTCAGGCTCCTGTACCTCCTCCCTGATGGCAGAGGGGAAGAAGCTGTTCCTGAATCGCTGAGTGTGTGTCTTCAGGCTCCTGTACCTCCTCCCTGATGGCAGAGGGGAAGAAGCTGTTCCTGAATCGCTGAGTGTGTGTCTTCCTGAGTGTTTTATTTGTCGTACCAAACATCCTCAAACTCCGAATGAAATATAGCTGCTTTACAGCTGCTTGGGCAGGTTAGGTCCTTGGAGATATTAACACCCAGGAACTTGAAACTGCTCACTCTCTCCACTTCCGATCCCTCTACGAGGACAGCAGTGTGTTCCCTCGTCTTACCCTTCCTGGAATCCACGATCAGCTCTTTGGTCTTACTGGCGTTGGGTGCCAGCTTGTCCCTGTAACCTTTGACGTCTTACTAATCAAGATCCTCACTTGAAAAATAAGACCATAAGGCCCAGGAGCAGAATTGGACCATGTGGCCTATTGAGCCTGCTCCACCGTTCTGTCATGGCTGATTTATTATCTGACACTGAGGATGTTCTACGAGGCTGTGGTGGCCAGTGCTATCATGTTTGCTGTTGTGTGCTGGGGCAGCAGGCTGAGGGTAGCAGACACCAACAGAATCATTCGTAAGGCCAGTGATGTTGTGGGGGTGGAACTGGACTCTCTGACGGTGGTGTCTGAAAAGAGGATGCTGTCCAATTTGCATGCCATCTTGGACAATGACTCCCACCCACTCCATAATGTACCGATTAGGCACAGGAGTACATTCAGCCAGACTCATTCCACCGAGATGCAACACTGAGCGTCATAGGAAGTCATTCCTGCCTGTGGCCATCAAACTTTACAACTCCTCCCTCGGAGTGTCAGACACCCTGAGCCAATAGGCTGGTCCAGAACTTATTTCCACTTGGCATAACTTACATTATTATTTAATTATTTATGGTTTTATGTTGCTATATTTCCAAACTATTCTTGGTTTGGTGCGACTGTAATGAGACCCAATTTCCCTCGGGATCAATAAAGTATGTCTGTCTGTCTGTCTCTCAGCCTCCTTCTCCTGCCTTCTGCCTGTAATCTTTGATGCCCTGACTAATCAAGAGGCTATCAGCCTCCGCTTTAAATAGACCCAATGACTTGGTTCCCACAGCTGCCGGTGAATTCAACAGATTCACCACCCTCTGGGTAAAGGAATTCCTCCTCATTTCTGATCCAGAGGGAGTCCTACTGTGTCCTCTGGTCATAGACTCCCCTACTATAATGAGAACTGTGCCCCCCCCCCCCCGCATCCTTCTAAACACCAGCAAGTAGAAACATAGGAAACCCTACAGCACAATACAGGCCCTTCGGCCCACAAAGCTGAGCCGAACATGTCCTTACCTTAGAAATTACCCAGGGTTACCCATAGCCCTCTATTTTTCTGAGCTCCATGTACCTGTCCAGGAGTCTCTTAAAAGACCCTATCGTATCCGCCTCCACCACCGTCACCGGCAGCCCATTCCACACACTCACCACTCTCTGAGTAAAAAACTTCCCCCTGACATCCCCTCTGTACCTACTCCCCAGCACCTTAAACCTGTGCCCTCTCGTGCTAACCATTTCAGCCCTGGGAAAAAGCCTCTGACTATCCACACAATCAATACCTCTCATCACCTTGTACACCTCTATCAAGTCACCCCTCATCCTCCGTCGCTCCGAGGAGAAAAGGCCGAGTTCACTCAGCCTGTTCTCATAAGGCACGCTCCCCCCCAATCCAGGCAACATCCAGGCCCAGAGCCACCAAATACGCCGCAGACGTTAACCCTTCCATTGCTGGGGATAATTCACATGCACCTCCTCTGGACCCTCTCCATTGTCAGGGACATCTCTTCTAGGATAAGAGGTCCCAGAACTGGCGACCAGAACAGGAGACATTACTCAGAGTGTGGCCTAACCAGAGTTTTACAGAGTACGGGATACTTGGCTGCCAAAATTGGTGAGGAAGCATTGGAGCACAGGACCTCCCGTAGGATCGTGAAAAGCACTGAGATGATCACTAGGTTACTCCCCCACAGTTACGACAGGATCCCTACCACCCGTCCCATGTTCTGCTGTCAGGAGGGAGGTACAGGAGCATCAGCACTGGGACTGCCAGGCTGGGTAACAGCTTCTTGCCCCAGGCCATGAGACTAATGGATACCCTGTCACCGGGACAGCGAACTTTTGATTTATGTTTTATTGGCTTATTCGTGGTAATACTTTGGTTTATGCGCTGTCAGCGGTACAGGTTTTGTGGGAGCACCATGCTCCGGAGGAACGTTGTTTCATTTGGTTGTATTTAGATTTCTGTGCACATATATATAGGCAGGGAGCCTAAGACTTCTGCACACTGCAGTGATTTTATTTATTGTATTGTACTCCTGCTGCAAAAAAAAACACATTTCATGACGTACGTGAGTGATGATAAACCTGATTCTGATCTGGGTCTCTATTGTGGACTGAGAGTGGGAAGGGGGGCAGGGAGAGGGGAAAAGGGGAGCGAGAGGGAAGCACCAGAGAGACATTCTGTAATGATTGAATAACATTGCCTGGTATCTCAGGGCTGGGTGTGTCTGGGGTAAGAAGGGGAGGAGGGGCATTAACGGAAGTTAGAGAAGTCAATGTTCATGCCATCAGGTTGGAGGCTACCCAGCCGGTATATAAGGTGTTGTTCCTCCAACCTGAGTGTGGCTTCATTTTGACAGTAGAGGAGGCCATGGATAGACATATCAGAACGGGAATGGGACGTGGAATTAAAATGTGTGGCCACTGGGAGATCCTGCTTTCTCTGGCGGACCGAGCGTAGGTGTTCAGCGAAAAGGTCTCCTTTTTACCCCATCCCTGACATATTTAGTTGTCTGCCTGTTCTCCATCTCCCTCTGGTACTCCCCTCCCCCTTTCTTTCTCCCGAGGCCTCCCGTCCCATGATCCTTTCCCTTCTCCAGCTCTGTATCCCTTTCGCCAATTACCTTTCCGGCTCTCAGTTTCATCCCACCCCCTCTGGTCTTCTCCTATCATTTCACATTTTCCCCTCCCCTTCCTACTTTCACATCTCTCACTATCTCTTCTTTCAGTCAGTCCTGACGAAGTGTCTCGGCCCGAAACGTCGACTGCGCTTCTCCCTGTAGATGCTGCCCGGCCTGCTGCGTTCCACCAGCATTTTGTGTGTTGTTGTGTAGGTAATTTACAACTTTGATTATTATCACGTGTTGGGATGTACTGCTACCAAATCCCACGACCCTCGCCGGTGTTAGTAAACCCGATTCCGATTCAGTTTTGAAAGCGCTCAAAGACGGCGCCTCCTCCGTGGTGCGATCAGGGGCTTGGAAAGCACTCGAGACCTCTATCTGTGCCTCGGGTGAGGAGGTGAAAGGGCGGGCTGGCGAGCCTGCAGCCGGCGGTGTGGGGAAGGTGGCCGCGGGTGACGGGGCGAGCTGGGCCGATGGAGTTCAGCCCGCAAGAGCACGAAGCCAACACTTCGGGAGTCGGGGTACAAGGTCAAGGGCGGTGTTCTCGGGGGGTAACAGAGAGATGCTGGAGACCCACAGCCGCCGTTGTGGTATAGTCAATGAGGTGGCCAAGCGTGTTGGCCCTCGCTTAGGTCGAGGGCCGAGTTTCAAGATTCGCAAGGTAATGTGGCAGCTCTGGTTAAGACCACACCTGGAGTGCTGCCTTCAGTCCCGGTTACCCTCATGAGAGGAAGGCTATGGAAGCTAGAGAGAGGGTGCAGAGATTTGCTAGGCTGCTGCCTTCTGAGAACAGGCGTGTCCCCCCCCCCCCCCACAAAATAAAGACTCGCACGGACTGGGGCTAGTGAGCGGTGGCCACACCGGCGGGCTGCCCCCAGCGCGTCCCTGGGGCGGGCGGGGGTCGTCGACACAGGCTGGATGTCTGGAGGGGATGTGTGAATTAAACTGACCTCATCTCAATCTCTCTCTCTCTCTCTCTCTCTCTCTCTCTCTCTCACTCACTCACACAGACACACACACACACACTCTCTCTCTCTCTCTCTCTCACACACACACACTCTCTCTCTCTCTCTCACACACACTCTCTCTCTCTCACACACACACACACACACACACGATACAAGCGAGGTGAGAAGTTTGTGCAAGCGCGGAGCGATGCGACCAGGCGGAACAGCATTCCTGCACGGACCAGATGGGCCGAACGGCCTGTGGCTGCCCAGTCCACGCGTACTTCCAAAATTAAAATCCAACAGTTCTCTTAAGAAATCAACGACAACAACTGCAATCGCCGAGTTACTCGGGGGTTGGGGGTGAATCCAGGTAACTGGGAGCTGATCAGGGCGCACAGAGGCTTCAATTATACCCCCTCCCTTCGAACCGCTTCGGCGCCCAGCCCCCGGCTCGGCTTCCTCCTCCTGCCCGGGACTCAACTCTCTCCCAGCACCAGCACCCCTGACAGATAAACGTCCCTCTCCCTCGCTGGCTTATCGCCATCTCTGGCAGATCGGTATCACTGTGACCCCAGAGGTCACCGGGAGGGGGTAAGAAAAATCCGACGTACCTTCCTCCTGGTTGTCTGAGGCGACTGAAACGCTGTCCGATGGTTGGGTGCCGCTCAGATTGTCGTCGGAACTGTCCTCCTTTGAACCCCAGTCGCCGGCTTCTCCTGTCGCGCACACACACACAAAGAAAGAGAAGGAAAATTAAAAATTTGCATGGGACCAGGCAGAAAAATTCACAAAATGATGAAGGATTCGCACCGTCCCATCAATCAGACTTTCTACCATCGCCAATAATTGGTGAACTGTTCGGGGGCTGGACAGTGACTAACGCAAACGCGGATTTTCTATTTTAACAACAAAGACATTGTTTGTTGTTTCGAATTTGAATCCTCTCCAACAGGTGAACAGTACCGTGCAAAAGTCTTGGGTGTACACACGCGCGCGCGCGCGCACACACACACAGACACAGAGGGACACACACACTCACACACACACAGACACACACACACACACACAGAGGGACACACACACTCACACTCACACACACACACAGAGGGACACACACACTCACACACACACACTCACACACACACAGACACACACACACTCACAGAGGGACACTCACACTCACACACACACACAGAGGGACACACACACTCACACACAGACACACTCACACACACACTCACACACACAGACACACTCACACACACACAGACACACACACACACTCTCTCACACACACACACTCACACACACACAGACACACACACACAGACACACACTCACACACACACACACTCACACACACAGACACACTCACACACACACACACAGACACACACACTCTCTCACACACACACACTCACACACACAGACAGACACACACACTCTCTCACACACACACACAGACACTCACACACACAGACACACACACTCACACACACTCTCTCACACACACACACACACACACACACACTCACAATATCTAGAGTGCCTAAGACTTTTGCACAGTACTGTAGTAATTTAATGTATCGCACTGTCCTGTTGTCAAAAAACAAAACAAATTTTATGACACGTGTGAGTGACGATAAACCTGATTCTGATCTGGGTCTGTCGTGGACTGAGAGTGGGAAGGGAGGAGGATCAGGGTTGGGAGAGGGAAGCACCAGAGAGACATTCTGTAACGATCAATAAACCGATTGTTTTGGAATCAGATGACCGATCCTGGTGTCTCAGGACTGGGTGTGTCTGGCCTCACCCACCCACCCACCCCCGACTCCTGGCACTCCTTCTCTGCCCCCTGCCCCATACCCCTCCCATGGTGCTAATTCTCCACATCCTTTGCTCCTGCCAGATTTACAGATTCGCTCTCCGCTCCACATTGACAAAAGTCTTGCTACAGAGACTTTCACACAGCACATTTATGTCACCATGTACTACTCTGAAATTCATTTTCTTGCAGGCATACTCAATAAACAGAATAATAACAGAATCAGTGAAAGACGCACCAACTTGTGCTCTCAACCAGAACGCAAACGACAACAAACTGTGCAAATACAAAAAGAAATAAATAAAAATAATAAATAAACCAGTGATAAATATCCAGAAAATGAGGTGAAGAGTCCATTTGTTGTGGCAACATTTCAGTGATGGGGCAAGTGAAGTGAAGTGGAAGATATCCCCTCTGGATCAGGAGCCTGATATTCAAGGGTAATAACTGTCCCTGAACCTGGTGGTGTGGGACCTGAGGCTGCTCTACCTCCTTCCTGATGGTTGAGGGGGTAATAACTGTTCCTGAACCTGGTGGTGTGGGACCTGAGGCTGCTGTACCTCCTTCCTGATGGTTGAGGGGGTAATAACTGTTCCTGAACCTGGTGGTGTGGGACCTGAGGCTGCTGTACCTCCTTCCTGATGGTTGAGGGGGTAATAACTGTTCCTGAACCTGGTGGTGTGGGACCTGAGGCTGCTGTACCTCCTTCCTGATGGTTGAGGGGGTAATAACTGTTCCTGCCCCTGGTGCTGTGGGTCCTGAGGCTCCTGTACCTCCTTCCTGATGGTTGAGGGATAATAACTGTTCCTGAACCTGGTGGTGTGGGACCTGAGGCTGCTGTACCTCCTTCCTGATGGTTGAAGGGGTAATAACTGTTCCTGAACCTGGTGGTGTGGGACCTGAGGCTGCTGTACTTCCTTCCTGATGGTTGAGGGGTAATAACTGTTCCTGAACCTGGCGGTGAGTCCTGAGGCTCCTGTACCTCCTCCCTGATGATTGAGAGGTAATAACTGTCCCTGAACCAGGTGGTGTGGGAACTGAGGCTCCTGTACCTCCTTCCTGATGGTTGAGGGGTAATAACTGTCCCTGAACCTGGTGGTGTGGGACCTGAGGCTCCTGTACCTTCATCCTGATAGTTGATGCTTTGGGCTGACTCTTTATTCCTTTCCATAGATGCTGCCTGACCTGCTGAGGGCCACCCCCCCAGCATTTTGTGTGCGTTAGTCTGGACTTCCAGCACCTGCAGAACCTCTCGTGTTTGTCTGTCTCTCTCTGTTAATACTTCTGGTAACCTTTAATGTTTTGTCATGTACTGCTTTGGGTGATGGGGTGGGGAGACGTCTCTACGAAAGGAGGTGTAGGGTGCCCCTTCCCTCCCCTAGCCTGCAGGTCACCCTTGGGCAAGATCACAAGTCCTGGTGATGCGACCACTGACGCCAGGCGGACAATCTCTGAAGAGTATTGATAATGGCTGGGGGTCACCGGTCTTGTAAAGACACTGCCCAGAAGGAGGCGATGGTAAACCACTTCTGTAGATAAAATTTGCCAAGAAAAATCATGGTCGTGGAAAGACCACGATGGCCCTCATCATACGATATGGCACGTAATGATGACATCATACAACACGGCACATAATGATGATGACATCATACAACATGGAACATAATAATGATGCTTACTGTAATTTACAGTTTTGATATTCCACTCTACCGCTGCCACATCTGACGACACGCCGGTGATATTAAACCTGAATCTGATTCACAATTTCATTTTTATATTCCCTATTGTAAGTTATAATAGTTTTGCCTTGTACTGTGCCACAGAACTACAAACACCACGCTATATGCCAGTGGTGATAAACCTGCTTATGATTCAGATTTTTTTTGCCAAGATTTTGGTGGAAAGTGTGCTTCACTTGCTATTCATAAAACCATAAGTCATTAGAACAGAATTAGGCCGTCAAGTCTGCTCCGCCATTTCGTTACGCCTGATCCATTTTCCCTCTTAGCCCCAAATCTTCTGACTGCTCCCCAAATCTCTTCAGGCCCCGACGAATCAACAACATATCAGCCTCGACCTTAAATACACCCAATGACTCGGCCTCAAATTCGACAGATTCATCACACTCTGGATGAAGAAATTCCTCGTCATCTCTGCTCTGAAAGGACGTCTCTCCATTTGAGGCTGCGTCCTCTGGTCATAGACACGCCCACCATACAAGCTACCCTCTCCACATCCACTCTATCTGTGTCCTCTGGTCCTAAACTCCCCCGCTATAGGAAACATCCTCTCCACATCCACTCTATCTGTGTCCTCTGGTCCTAAACTCCCCCGCTATAGGAAACATCCTCTCCACATCCACTCTATCTGTGTCCTCTGGTCCTAGACACCCCCACTCTAGGGAACATCCTCTCCACATCCACTCTATCTGTGTCCTCTAGTCCTAGACTCCCCCACCATAGGAAACATCCTCTCCACATCCACTCTATCTGTGTCCTCTGGTCCTAGACTCCCCCACCATAGGAAACATCCTCTCCACCTCCACTCTATCCGTGTCCTCTGGTCCTAGACTCCCCCACCATAGGAATCATCCTCTCCACATCCACTCTATCTGTGTCCTCTGGTCCTAGACTCCCCCACTATAGGAAACATCCTCTCCGCATCCACTCTATCTGTGTCCTCTGGTCCTAGACTCCCCCACTATGGGAAACATCCTCTCCACATCCACTCTATCTGTGTCCTCTGGTCCTAGACTCCCCCACTATGGGAAACATCCTCTCCACATCAACTCTATCTGTGTCCTCTGGTCCTAGATTCCCCCACTATGGGAAACATCCTCTCCACATCCACTCTATCTGAGTCCTCTGGTCCTAGACTCCCCCAGCATACAAACTACCCTCTCCACATCCCCTCTTTCGAGGCCTTTAACCATATGAGATTCCCTACTCGTTCTTATGAATTCCGATGAATACAGGCCCAGAACCATCAAAGACTCCTCATATGACTGGTCTTTCAATCCCAGAATATTCTTTGGAAACATCCATATGATGTCAGCACATCCTTTCTTAGATAAACCCAACTCTGCACACAATACTCCAGATGAGCCCTCTACACAGCCTAAGCAACACATCCTTGCTTGTGTATATTCTATTTCTCTCAAAATGAACGCTAACTAAGCCTTCCTCATCTGCTAGTCAACCTCGAGGGAACTTGGACACCCAAGTTCCTTTGCACCTCAGAATTTAGAATTTTCTCTCCATTTTTGAAAACAGTCAACAATTTCATTTCTTCTTTCAAAGTGGCGTCAGCAGGCAAAGCATTTCATATATAAAGTTATCGAGGTAACACCAAAAAAAAATGGCAGAGGGGAAGAAGCTGTTTCTGAATCACTGAGTGTGTGTCTTCAGGCTCCTGTACCTCCTCCCTGACGGCAGTGGGGAACGAAGCTGTTCCTGAATCGTTGAGTGTGTCTCTTCAGGCTCCTGTACCACCTCCCTGATGGCGGAGGGGAAAAAGCTGTTCCTGAATCGTTGAGTGTGTGTCTTCAGGCTCCTGTACCTCCTCCCTGATGGCAGAGGGGAAGAGGCTGTTCCTGAATTGTTGAGTGTGTCTCTTCAGGCTCCTGTACCTCCTCCCTGATGGCGGAGGGGAAGAAGCTGTTTCTGAATCACTGAGTGTGTGTCTTCAGGCTCCTGTACCTCCTCCCTGACGGCAGTGGGGAACGAAGCTGTTCCTGAATCGTTGAGTGTGTGTCTTCAGACTCCTGTACCACCTCCCTGACGGCAGAGGGGAAGAGGCTGTTCCTCAATCGTTGAGTGTGTCTCTTCAGGCTCCTGTACCTCCTCCCTGATGGCGGAGGGGAAGAAGCTGTTCCTGAATCGTTGAGTGTGTGTCTTCAGGCTCCTGTACCTCCTTCCTGATGGCAGAGGGGAAGAAGCTGTTCCTGAATCGTTGAGTGTGTGTCTTCAGGCTCCTGTACCCCCTCTCTGATGCCAGAGGGGAAGAAGCTGTTCCTGAATCGTTGAGTGTGTGTCTTCAGGCTCCTGTACCTCCTCCCTGATGGCGGAGGGGAAGAAGCTGTTCCTGAATCGTTGAGTGTGTGTCTTCAGGCTCCTGTACCTCCTCCCTGATGGCAGAGGGGAAGAAGCTGTTCCTGAATCGTTGAGTGTGTGTCTTCAGGCTCCTGTACCTCCTACCTGATGGCAGAGGGGAAGAAGCTGTTCCTGAATCGTTGAGTGTGTGTCTTCAGGCTCCTGTACCCCCTCTCTGATGGCAGAGGGGAAGAAGCTGTTCCTGAATCGTTGAGTGTGTGTCTTCAGGCTCCTGTACCTACTTCCTGATGGCAGAGGGGAAGAAGCTGTTCCTGAATCGTTGAGTGTGTGTCTTCAGGCTCCTGTACCTCCTCCCTGATGGCAGAGGGGAAGAAGCTGTTCCTGAATCGTTGAGTGTGTGTCTTCAGGCTCCTGTACCTCCTTCCTGATGGCAGAGGGGAAGAAGCTGTTCCTGAATCGTTGAGTGTGTGTCTTCAGGCTCCTGTACCTCCTCCCTGATGGCGGAGGGTAAGAAGCTGTTCCTGAATCGTTGAGTGTGTGTCTTCAGGCTCCTGTACCCCCTCTCTGATGGCAGAGGGGAAAAAGCTGTTCCTGAATCGTTGAGTGTGTGTCTTCAGGCTCCTGTACCTACTTCCTGATGGCAGAGGGGAAGAAGCTGTTCCTGAATCGTTGAGTGTGTGTCTTCAGGCTCCTGTACCTCCTTCCTGATGGCAGAGGGGAAGAAGCTGTTCCTGAATCGTTGAGTGTGTGTCTTCAGGCTCCTGTACCCCCTCTCTGATGGCAGAGGGGAAGGAGCTGTTCCTGAATCGTTGAGTGTGTGTCTTCAGGCTCCTGTACCTCCTCCCTGATGGCAGAGGGGAAGAAGCTGTTCCTGAATCGTTGAGTGTGTGTCTTCAGGCTCCTGTACCTCCTTCCTGATGGCAGAGGGGAAGAAGCTGTTCCTGAATCGTTGAGTGTGTGTCTTCAGGCTCCTGTACCTCCTCCCTGATGGCGGAGGGTAAGAAGCTGTTCCTGAATCGTTGAGTGTGTGTCTTCAGGCTCCTTTACCTCCTCCCTGATGGCGGAGGGGAAGAAGCTGTTCCTGAATCGTTGAGTGTGTGCCTTCAGGCTCCTGTACATCCTCCCTGATGACAGAGGGGAAGAAGCTGTTCCTGAATCGTTGAGTGTGTGTCTTCATGCTCCTGTACCTCCTTCCTGATGGCAGAGGGGAAGAAGCTGTTCCTGAATCGTTGAGTGTGTGTCTTCAGGCTCCTGTACCCCCTCTCTGATGCCAGAGGGGAAGAAGCTGTTCCTGAATCGTTGAGTGTGTGTCTTCAGGCTCCTGTACCTCCTCCCTGATGGCGGAGGGGAAGAAGCTGTTCCTGAATCGTTGAGTGTGTGTCTTCAGGCTCCTGTACCTCCTCCCTGATGGCAGAGGGGAAGAAGCTGTTCCTGAATCGTTGAGTGTGTGTCTTTAGGCTCCTGTACCCCCTCTCTGATGCCAGAGGGGAAGAAGCTGTTCCTGAATCGTTGAGTGTGTGTCTTCAGGCTCCTGTACCTCCTCCCTGATGGCGGAGGGGAAGAAGCTGTTCCTGAATCGTTGAGTGTGTGTCTTCAGGCTCCTGTACCTCCTCCCTGATGGCAGAGGGGAAGAAGCTGTTCCTGAATCGTTGAGTGTGTGTCTTCAGTCTCCTGTACCTCCTTCCTGATGGCAGAGGGGAAGAAGCTGTTCCTGAATCGTTGAGTGTGTGTTTTCAGGCTCCTGTACCCCTTCTCTGATGGCGGAGGGGAAGTAGCTGTTCCTAAATCGTTGAGTGTGTGTCTTCAGTCTCCTGTACCTCCTTCCTGATGGCAGAGGGGAAGAAGCTGTTCCTGAATCGTTGAGTGTGTGTTTTCAGGCTCCTGTACCCCTTCTCTGATGGCGGAGGGGAAGTAGCTGTTCCTAAATCGTTGAGTGTGTGTCTTCAGGCTCCTGTACCCCTTCCCTGATGGCAGAGGGGAAGAAGCTGTTCCTGAATCGTTGAGTGTGTGTCTTCAGGCTCCTGTACCTACTTCCTGATGGCAGAGGGGAAGAAGCTGTTCCTGAATCGTTGTGTCTTCAGGCTCCTGTACCTCCTTCCTGATGGCAGAGGGGAAGAAGCTGTTCCTGAATCGTTGAGTGTGTGTCTTCAGGCTCCTGTACCCCCTCTCTGATGGCAGAGGGGAAGAAGCTGTTCCTGAATCGTTGAGTGTGTGTCTTCAGGCTCCTGTATCTCCTCCCTGATGGCAGAGGGGAAGAAGCTGTTCCTGAATCGTTGAGTGTGTGTCTTCAGGCTCCTGTACCTACTTCCTGATGGCAGAGGGGAAGAAGCTGTTCCTGAATCGTTGAGTGTGTGTCTTCAGGCTCCTGTACCTCCTTCCTGATGGCAGAGGGGAAGAAGCTGTTCCTGAATCGTTGAGTGTGTGTCTTCAGGCTCCTGTACCCCCTCTCTGATGGCAGAGGGGAAGAAGCTGTTCCTGAATCGTTGAGTGTGTGTCTTCAGGCTCCTGTACCTCCTCCCTGATGGCAGAGGGGAAGAAGCTGTTCCTGAATCGTTGAGTGTGTGTCTTCAGGCTCCTGTACCTCCTTCCTGATGGCAGAGGGGAAGAAGCTGTTCCTGAATCGTTGAGTGTGTGTCTTCAGGCTCCTGTACCTCCTCCCTGATGGCGGAGGTTAAGAAGCTGTTCCTGAATCGTTGAGTGTGTGTCTTCAGGCTCCTTTACCTCCTCCCTGATGGCGGAGGGGAAGAAGCTGTTCCTGAATCGTTGAGTGTGTGCCTTCAGGCTCCTGTACATCCTCCCTGATGGCAGAGGGGAAGAAGCTGTTCCTGAATCGTTGAGTGTGTGTCTTCAGGCTCCTGTACCTCCTTCCTGATGGCAGAGGGGAAGAAGCTGTTCCTGAATCGTTGAGTGTGTGTCTTCAGGCTCCTGTACCCCCTCTCTGATGCCAGAGGGGAAGAAGCTGTTCCTGAATCGTTGAGTGTGTGTCTTCAGGCTCCTGTACCTCCTCCCTGATGGCGGAGCGGAAGAAGCTGTTCCTGAATCGTTGAGTGTGTGTCTTCAGGCTCCTGTACCTCCTCCCTGATGGCAGAGGGGAAGAAGCTGTTCCTGAATCGTTGAGTGTGTGTCTTCAGGCTTCTGTACCTCCTTCATGATGGCAGAGGGGAAGAAGCTGTTCCTGAATCGTTGAGTGTGTGTCTTCAGGCTCCTGTACCCCCTCTCTGATGGCAGAGGGGAAGAAGCTGTTCCTGAATCGTTGAGTGTGTGTCTTCAGGCTCCTGTACCTACTTCCTGATGGCAGAGGGGAAGAAGCTGTTCCTGAATCGTTGAGTGTGTGTCTTCAGGCTCCTGTACCTCCTTCCTGATGGCAGAGGGGAAGAAGCTGTTCCTGAATCGTTGAGTGTGTGTCTTCAGGCTCCTGTACCCCCTCTCTGATGGCAGAGGGGAAGAAGCTGTTCCTGAATCGTTGAGTGTGTGTCTTCAGGCTCCTGTACCTCCTCCCTGATGGCAGAGGGGAAGAAGCTGTTCCTGAATCGTTGAGTGTGTGTCTTCAGGCTCCTGTACCTCCTTCCTGATGGCAGAGGGGAAGAAGCTGTTCCTGAATCGTTGAGTGTGTGTCTTCAGGCTCCTGTACCTCCTCCCTGATGGCGGAGGTTAAGAAGCTGTTCCTGAATCGTTGAGTGTGTGTCTTCAGGCTCCTTTACCTCCTCCCTGATGGCGGAGGGGAAGAAGCTGTTCCTGAATCGTTGAGTGTGTGCCTTCAGGCTCCTGTACATCCTCCCTGATGGCAGAGGGGAAGAAGCTGTTCCTGAATCGTTGAGTGTGTGTCTTCAGGCTCCTGTACCTCCTTCCTGATGGCAGAGGGGAAGAAGCTGTTCCTGAATCGTTGAGTGTGTGTCTTCAGGCTCCTGTACCCCCTCTCTGATGCCAGAGGGGAAGAAGCTGTTCCTGAATCGTTGAGTGTGTGTCTTCAGGCTCCTGTACCTCCTCCCTGATGGCGGAGCGGAAGAAGCTGTTCCTGAATCGTTGAGTGTGTGTCTTCAGGCTCCTGTACCTCCTCCCTGATGGCAGAGGGGAAGAAGCTGTTCCTGAATCGTTGAGTGTGTGTCTTCAGGCTTCTGTACCTCCTTCCTGATGGCAGAGGGGAAGAAGCTGTTCCTGAATCGTTGAGTGTGTGTCTTCAGGCTCCTGTACCCCCTCTCTGATGGCAGAGGGGAAGAAGCTGTTCCTGAATCGTTGAGTGTGTGTCTTCAGGCTCCTGTACCTACTTCCTGATGGCAGAGGGGAAGAAGCTGTTCCTGAATCGTTGAGTGTGTGTCTTCAGGCTCCTGTACCTCCTTCCTGATGGCAGAGGGGAAGAAGCTGTTCCTGAATCGTTGAGTGTGTGTCTTCAGGCTCCTGTACCCCCTCTCTGATGGCAGAGGGGAAGAAGCTGTTCCTGAATCGTTGAGTGTGTGTCTTCAGGCTCCTGTACCTCCTCCCTGATGGCAGAGGGGAAGAAGCTGTTCCTGAATCGTTGAGTGTGTGTCTTCAGGCTCCTGTACCTCCTTCCTGATGGCAGAGGGGAAGAAGCTGTTCCTGAATCGTTGAGTGTGTGTCTTCAGGCTCCTGTACCTCCTCCCTGATGGCGGAGGGTAAGAAGCTGTTCCTGAATCGTTGAGTGTGTGTCTTCAGGCTCCTTTACCTCCTCCCTGATGGCGGAGGGGAAGAAGCTGTTCCTGAATCGTTGAGTGTGTGCCTTCAGGCTCCTGTACATCCTCCCTGATGGCAGAGGGGAAGAAGCTGTTCCTGAATCGTTGAGTGTGTGTCTTCAGGCTCCTGTACCTCCTTCCTGATGGCAGAGGGGAAGAAGCTGTTCCTGAATCGTTGAGTGTGTGTCTTCAGGCTCCTGTACCCACTCTCTGATGCCAGAGGGGAAGAAGCTGTTCCTGAATCGTTGAGTGTGTGTCTTCAGGCTCCTGTACCTCCTCCCTGATGGCGGAGGGGAAGAAGCTGTTCCTGAATCGTTGAGTGTGTGTCTTCAGGCTCCTGTACCTCCTCCCTGATGGCAGAGGGGAAGAAGCTGTTCCTGAATCGTTGAGTGTGTGTCTTCAGTCTCCTGTACCTCATTCCTGATGGCAGAGGGGAAGAAGCTGTTCCTGAATCGTTGAGTGTGTGTTTTCAGGCTCCTGTACCCCTTCTCTGATGGCGGAGGGGAAGTAGCTGTTCCTAAATCGTTGAGTGTGTGTCTTCAGTCTCCTGTACCTCCTTCCTGATGGCAGAGGGGAAGAAGCTGTTCCTGAATCGTTGAGTGTGTGTCTTCAGGCTCCTGTACCCCCTCTCTGATGGCAGAGGGGAAGAAGCTGTTCCTGAATCGTTGAGTGTGTGTCTTCAGGCTCCTGTACCCCCTCTCTGATGGCAGAGGGGAAGAAGCTGTTCCTGAATCGTTGAGTGTGTGTCTTCAGGCTCCTGTACCTACTTCCTGATGGCAGAGGGGAAGAAGCTGTTCCTGAATCGTTGAGTGTGTGTCTTCAGGCTCCTGTACCCCTTCTCTGATGGCAGAGGGGAAGAAGCTGTTCCTGAATCGTTGAGTGTGTGTTTTCAGGCTCCTGTACCCCTTCTCTGATGGCGGAGGGGAAGTAGCTGTTCCTAAATCGTTGAGTGTGTGTCTTCAGTCTCCTGTACCTCCTTCCTGATGGCAGAGGGGAAGAAGCTGTTCCTGAATCGTTGAGTGTGTGTTTTCAGGCTCCTGTACCCCTTCTCTGATGGCGGAGGGGAAGTAGCTGTTCCTAAATCGTTGAGTGTGTGTCTTCAGGCTCCTGTACCCCTTCCCTGATGGCAGAGGGGAAGAAGCTGTTCCTGAATCGTTGTGTGTGTGTCTTCAGGCTCCTGTACCTCCTCCCTGATTGCGGAGGGTAAGAAGCTGTTCCTGAATCGTTGAGTGTGTGTCTTCAGGCTCCTTTACCTCCTCCCTAATGGCGGAGGGTTAGAAGCTGTTCCTGAATCGTTGAGTGTGTGTCTTCAGGCTCCTGTACCCCCTCTGTGATGGCAGAGGGGAAGAAGCTGTTCTTGAATCGCTGAGTGTGTGTCTTCAGGCTCCTGTACCTCCTCCCTGATGGCGGAGGGGGAGAAGCTGTTCCTGAATCGTTGAGTGTGTGTCTTCAGGTTCCTTTACCTCCCCCCTGATGGCGGAGGGGAAGAAGCTGTTCCTGAATCGTTGAGTGTGTGTCTTCAGGCTCCTGTACCTGCTCCCTGATGGCAGAGGGGAAGAGGCTGTTCCTGAATCGCTGAGTGTGTGTCTTCAGGCTCCTGTACCTCCTCCCTGATGGCAGAGGGGAAGAAGCTGTTCCTGAATCGTTGAGTGTGTGTCTTCAGGCTCCTGTACCTCCTCCCTGATGACAGAGGGGAAGAAGCTGTTCCTGAATCGTTGAGTGTGTGTCTTCAGGCTCCTGTACCTCCTCCCTGATGGCAGAGGGGAAGAAGCTGTTCCTGAATCGTTGAGTGTGTGTCTTCAGGCTCCTGTACCCCCTCCCTGATGGCAGAGGGGAAGAAGCTGTTCCTGAATCGCTGAGTGTGTGTCTTCAGGCTCCTGTACCTCCTCCGTGATGGCAGAAGGGAAGAAGCTGTTCCTGAATCGTTGAGTGTGTGTCCTCAGGCTCCTGTACCTCCTCCCTGATGGCAGAGGGGAAGAAGCTGTTCCTGAATCGTTGAGTGTGTGTCTTCAGGCTCCTGTACCTCCTTCCTGATGGCAGAGCGGAAGAAGCTGTTCCTGAATCATAGAGTTTGTGTCTTCAGGCTCCTGTACCTTCTCCCTCATGGTAGAAATTTGCGAGTTTTTTGGTAACAAGCCAGATCTCCCCAGACCAGGCGAAACCAGTAAGTCGTGTAAGAGAAAGCAGAACAGTGGTGTAGCAACGAGAAGAGGGAACGCTCTGGAAGGATATTCCTTCCTGAGGCAAAGTGTATCGATGATGTCCCCGGACGTGCAACGACAAACCGTCGGCGGTTGCTTCGGGAATGCGGTGGGAGTGCACTGTGGCGGGGGGGGGGGGGACACGCGGGCCGAACGAACGCAGTGGGGCAGGATTACAGGTTTGTTGCTCCAGGTGGCGCGGGTTGAGTGGTTGGTCACTGCTCTATCGCACGCACATTAGAGAACGGACTGGAACCCCTCCGTCGGTCACAGACCCAAGCCCGAGGCAGGATAACCTCATCTGACAGGGGATCCTTCGTCTGTCTGACAAAGTTACGGTAAGAGTTACAGTAAATGATCAAAGTTCATCTGCAACATACACGATCCTGAGATTAATTTTATGACATATATAACAATTACATCACGGAAACAGCCCATCTCGGCCCTTCTAGTCCGTTGCAAACGCTTACTCTCACCTAGTCCCACCGACCTGCACTCAGCCCATAACCCTCCATTCCTTTCCTGTCCATATACCTATCCAGTTTTACTTTAAGTGACAATATCGAACCTGCCTCTACCACTTCTACAGGAACTTTCTTGCAGGAATTGTCAGGAAAATAAAGAAATACAATAATATTTCTGATAAACAAAACAAAAACAAAATTGGGTACTTTTTTAACATTCTACTCGGTCCTGTGCCAAAATTAACCTTTTTGGATAAATTTAAGAGTTTTATTGGAACAAGTTATCGGAATACAACTTCCACATAACCCAATATCATTTTTGCTGGTTGATATTGAAGCGATAAAACCGAAACTCAAATTGAACAAATATCAGAAAGAATTCATAAAAATTGCACTGGCAGTCGCCAAAAAGACTATTGCAGTTACTTGGAAATCAGATTCATACTTAACTATGGGCAGTTGGAATAATTAAATTTTTAGCTGCATTATAATTTAAGAAATAAAGATGACATATTTCTGAAAATTTGGCGCCCTCACTGACTAAAGATAGGATTAAATATATAGGTGCTCTGAAGATAAAGTTAGTCATCTGGAGAAAAACTAAATATATATATTAAAGTTATTTTGAATTCCATGGAGCATGTGGGGATCTTCCGATATCCAGGGATTCTTTCTTTCTTTTTTTTCTCTTTTTAGATAGGGATGTTAAGGGGGGAGGGTTAAGGGGAAGGGGGAGGGCTGATATATATATATATATATATAATTATTCTACTATTCTATTTCATGTAATTATCTTAAGAAATCGAATAAAAAGTTTATAAAAAAAAACAAAACAAAGTTGGGCACAGAACCAATATGCATAAGAGGACAAACTGCGCAAATAACAAAAAGAAATTATTAATCCTGAGGATGTGAGTCGTGGAGTCCTTAAAAGTGAGTCTCTGGCAATTCCACACACACAGACTGCTGGAGGAACTCAGCAGGTCAGGCAGCATCTACTGAGAGGGCTAAAGTGTCGACGTTTCAGGAAGAAGAGATAACTAGGTGAAAGGGGAGAAGAAGTTAAAGGCAGAGTCAAAGGTCCAGAGAAAAAAATCACTAAATATTAATGCGCTGAACAATCAGAAGGCAGATCCAGTGGAGAAAGTGTGGTGTCGGCGGACCAGAAGGTGCAAGGCCACGGTGAGGTAGTCCCTGAGTTGAGGATCCATCTTATCACTCGAGGGAACTATCCACACCCTCACAGGTGTAGAACTTGACAGGATAACTTCCGGCTTCCCTAAAACTCCACGGAACGAAGAGCTGTTCTTCTCAATCCCTCCCCAGGCGAAGAAGCGGGTAGGATTTCAAAACATGGATCCCAGTATTATAAAATCGCAATTCGTGTTTTAGACTTGAGAACGACTTGCTGGGAAAGAGGGCTTCTTGCACGCTAGGCCTCATAAATCAAAGCGCTGTGTGCGCAAGTTACGTAACTTCGTGGCATTGGCCCGGTAGCCTGCGGGTCAGGTACTGGCAACCTCGGTTCAATTCCCGGCACTGCCTGTAACAGGAGCCCGTAGCTTCTCCACCGTGACCATGTGGGTTTCCTCCAGGTGCTCTGGTTTCCTCCCACTACCCAAAGGTCGGTGGATTAATTAGTCGTTTTAAATTGTCCCGTGATTGGACTAGGGTTAAGATCGTTAGACCATAAGGCATTGGGAGGGGGGCAGAATTAGGCCATTCAGCCCATCTGCTGTACCATTCCATCATGGATCCCACTCAACCCCACCCACCTTGCTGTCTTGACATTTTCTTTGATGTTGATCAGGAAACGATCAACTTCCACCCTAACAACACCCATGGACACGGTAGCCCCCACTGCCGCCTGTGGCAGAGCATTCCACAGACTCACTAGAAAGAAAAATTCTTCCTTGCCTCCGTTCTAAAAGGTCGCCCCTTTCACTTGAGAGCTGCACCCTCTAGTTCTGGATACTGTCGAGGGTTCAAGGCCTGAAGGGGCCAGAAGAGCCCATTCTGTGATACATCTCAAAAAGTAAATAAATGAATAAGGCATTGCCGAGGCCCAACTTGGAGTATTGTGTGCAGTTCCCGGTCACCCGCCTTCAGGGGAAGATCGAAAGAGCCCAGAGAAAAATTTACAGGTGCTTTGCCGAGGGTGAAAGGTCTGACTTATCGAGAAAGGTCAGGGCTTTATTTCCTGGAGCTTATATGAGGGGAGATTTGAGAGAGCGAGGAATGCAAAGTTATGAAAGGGTGTAGACAGGGTGAGAGCAAGCAGGCCTTTGGCCTGAGGTCAAAGGTTAAGGATGAAAGGTGAAAGAGCTAAGGGGAACCTGAAGGTGGGGGCTTCTTCGCTCAGAGGGGCGGTGAGAGTGTGCAACGAGGTGGCGGATGTGGACTTGATTTCAACGTTGAAGAGAAATCGGGATAGGTACGTGGACGGGAGATGGGACTAGTCGGAGGAATAGAATGGTGAGTTCGGAGGAGAACATAAAGACACGGAAGGCGCCGGCGTGGAGGGCGATGAACGACACGAAGGAAACCTGGTGGTCGAGCCTGACCAGGCGGCTCATAGAGTCCACGTTCTCACGTTGGGTCGCGAGACGTGGTGGACACTCACCGAGACCATGAGGAAGTCTCTAGATGATTGCTATACACGAATTCTCCGGGTGGCTCTTGACGCGAGCTGGCAACAGCACACGACGAACGTCGAGCTCAATGACGACCCAACGATGCTCAGTACCAAAGCCGAGGCGGGAAGACTGCAACTAGTGGGGCACTGTCTACGCCACCCTGAGCTACCTGCCAGCCCAGGCATCCCATTCATGGGAGGATGAACCCTCCCGAGACTACAGTCAGCACGATCCTAGAAGATGGCGGCACGGCTAACATAGATGAACTGAACACGCTGATGAGGGAGAGGGAGGAGTGGCGAGTCCATCATCGTGCCGGACGCCGGCCCCCGAGGCCTGAGTCGACATAGTAATAGTCGTGGAGTGATAGCCGTGGCACGGACTAGATGGGCTGAAGGGCCAGTTTCTGGGCCGAATAGGGCCTTCCAGCCCCGATGAGCCATACCACCCTGCTACTTAACGCTACCTGAATCACAGGACGATTTACAACAACCAATGGACCTTCTCGTCAGCCCATCTTTGTAATGTTGGGAGGAAGCCGGAGCACCGAGCAGAAAACCCACGCGTCCCACGCAGGGGGAGGTGCAAATTCCTTACAGGTGGCGCCAGAGTTGAACCCTGACCCCTGATAACACCCCGCCCGCCGCTATTCCGTCGCAGCCCGGTGACGCTGTTGGACGGGGAGCCAATGCGGGGTCAGTGATCGAATCGAGGGAGATCCAGGTGACTCCAAGACTAACAGAAGTTTGGACGAGAGGGAGGGACGTGCAGGAGAGTCTCGGTAACTGTCGAGAGGGTTAGGTGAGGATTTCAGCGGCAGGCAGGGCTGGGCAGGGCAACGGCAGGCAACGATCAAAGCTCCTGGGAAGGCCTCGGGGTAAGACTGCAAACTTGCAACCCGACCGGCCGGAAGGTTCGGACTGAAAACTGCATCGAGGGGAAAAGTACTAACGCAAGAGATCCGCCTCAAACCACGCGGCAGGTCGGGCAGCATCTGTGCAGGGGAACAAACGGGTCGAGGATTCGGGCCAAGACCCCGTCATCAGGACTGGAAAGGGAAGGGGGCAAGATGCCAGAAGCAAGAGGTGTGGAGGAGAGAGAAACAGGGCGAGTTGGAAGGTGATAGGTGAAGCCGGGTGCGTGGGGGTATCGGAGGGATGAAGTGAGAACTGCGAGGTGATGGGTGGAAAAGGCAAAGGGCTGGAGAGGAAGGAATCTGACAGGAGAGGAGAGTGGACCGTGGGAGAAAGGGAAGGAGGAGGGACACCAGGGGGAGGTGATGGGTGGGAGAGGTAAAGGGCTGGAGAGGAAGGAATCTGACCGGAGAGGAGAGTGGACCGTGGGAGAAAGGGAAGGAGGAGGGACACCAGGGGGAGGTGATGGTGGGAGAGGTAAAGGGCTGGAGAGGAAGGAATCTGACCGGAGAGGAGAGTGGACCGTGGGAGAGAGGGAAGGAGGAGGGACTCCAGGGGGAGGTGATGGGTGGGAGAGGTAAAGGGCTGGAGAAGGAGGAATCTGATAGGAGAGGAGGGAGGACTGTGGGAGAAAGGGGGGAGGAGGAGGGGCACTAGAGGGAGGTGATAGGCAGGTGAGGAGAAGAGGTATCGGGGGGGGGGGGGGGGAGAACGAGGGGGAATAGAAGAAGAGGGAAGGGAGGCTGCAAAAAAATTACCGGAAGGAGATGCCCATGCCGTCGGGTTGGAGGCTACCCAGACAGAACAGGAGGTGTTGCTCAGCCGCCCCGGGAAGGGGTGGCCTCATCCCGGCACGAGAGGAGTCCGGGGACCGGCATACTGGGACGGGAACGGGGGTAGGAACTGAAGCGGTTGGCCAGCGGGAAATCCAGCTTTTTGCGGACTGAGCGGCGCAGCTCGATGAAGCAGTTGTCCACCCCCCAACCACCACCCAACTTAAGTCGGGTCTTACCGATCAGTCGTATTTAAACGTATATTTGCATCAGCGCAATTTGTTGTCTTCGGCACTCTGCTGACACTGTTCTATAGGTTTGTGTCCGTGTGACTGTTAGTAAGCTTTCCAACTTGGACGCTGGGGGTGGGGACAGAGTGTTAAGAGTCCGTTGGACACAGCCAGAACATCAGTACTTGAAGAAATACCGCCAAGCTGCTCACGAGGAGAGAAAAGCTCCAACATTTTGGCCACATCATGAGAGGACAGGATTCCCTAGAGAAGACCTCTGGCATTGGGGAAAGCAGAAGGTAAAAGGACAGAGGCTACGATGGATAGATAACATTACTCAGTCAACGCGCACGACCTTGGGGGAGGCAGTTCCCAATGAGAAGGCTCGGTGCACAGGAGCCCATGAGGCCGTCTACCTGCTGAACCGTGTCTACGCCCACCTGGACAAGCCGGCGAGCACTGAGGGTCATGTTTTTTGACTTCTCCAGTGTGTTCAACACCATCCGCCCTGCTCTGCTGGGTGAGAAGCTGACAGTGATGCAGGTGGATGCTTCCCTGGTGTCATGGATTATTGATTACCTGACTGGCAGACCACAGTACGTGCGCTTGCAAAACTGTGTGTCAGACAGAGTGGTCAGCAGCACTGGGGCTCCACAGGGGACTGTCCCGTCTCCCTTTCTCTTCACAATCTACACCTCGGACTTCAACTACTGCACAGAGTCTTGCCATCTTCAGAAGTTTTCTGATGACTCTGCCATAGTTGGATGCATCAACAAGGGAGATGAGGCTGAGTACAGGGCTATGGTGGGAAACTTTGTCACATGGTGCAAGCAGAATCATCTGCAGCTTAATGTGAAAAAGACTAAGGAGCTGGTGGTGGACCTGAGGAGGTCTGAGGCACTGGTGACCCCTGTTTCCATCCAAGCGGTCAGTGTGGACATGGTGGAGGATTACAGATACCTGGGGATACAAATTGACAATAAACTGGACTGGTCAAAGAACACTGAGGATGTCTACAAGAAGGGTCAGAACCATCTCTATTTCCTGAGGAGACTGAGGTCCTTTAACATCTGCCGGACGATGCTGAGGATGTTCTACGAGTCTGTGGTGGCCAGTGCTATCATGTTTGCTGTTGTGTGCTGGGGCAGCAGGCTGAGGGTAGCAGACACCAACAGAATCAACAAACTCATTGGTAAGGCCGGTGATGTTGTGGGAGTGGAACTGGACTCTCTGACGGTGGTGTCTGAAAAGAGGATGCTGTCCAAGTTGCATGCCATCTTGGACAATGTCTCCCATCCACTCCATAATGTACTGGTTAGGCACAGGAGTACATTCAGCCAGAGACTCATTCCACCGAGATGTAACACTGAGTGTCATAGGAAGTCATTCCTGCCTGTGGCCATCAAACTTTACAACTCCTCCCTCGGGGTGTCAGACACCCTGAGCCAATAGGCTGGTCCTGGACTCATTTCCACTTGGCATGATTTACCTATTATTATTTAATTATTTATGGTTTTATATTGCTATATTTCTTCACTATTCTTGGTTGGTGCGACTGTAATGAACCCCAATTTCCCTCGGGATCAATAAAGTATGTCTGTCTGTTGTCTGTCTGTCTGTCTGTCTGCGAGGAGTCAGTCTCAACGACTTAACCACTGAACGACAACAGCATTTGGAAGATTTGGTGAGGATGCCCACAGGACATCAGTCACTGAAAGTAAGCATACAGGTACAGGAGACAGTAAGAAAGCTAATGGCATGCTGGCCTTTATAACAAGGGGAGTTGAGTATAGGAGTAAAGAGGCCCTTCTGCAGTTGTACAGGGCCCTGGTGAGACCACACCTGGAGTATTGTGTGCAGTTTTGGTCTCCAAATTTGAGGAAGGACATTCTTGCTATTGGAGTGCAGCGTAGGTTCACGAGGTTGATTCCCGGAATGGCGGGACTGTCATGTGTTGAAAGATTGGAGCAACTGGGCTTGTATACACTGGAATTTAGGAGGATGAGAGGGGATCTGATTGAAACATATAAGATTATTAAGGGATTGGACACACTAGAGGCAGGAAACATGTTCCCGATGTTGGGGGAGTCCAGAACCAGAGGACACAGTTTAAGAATAAGGGGTAGGCCATTTAGAACGGAGTTGAGGAAATACTTTTTCACCCAGAGAGTTGTGGATCTGTGGAATGCTCTGCCCCCGAAGGCAGTGGAGGCCAAGTCTCTGGATGCATTCAAGAGAGAGTTAGATAGAGCTCTTATAGATAGCGGGGTCAAGGGAGATGGTGAGAGGGCAGGAACAGGGTACTGATTGTGGATGATCAGCCATGATCACAGTGAATGGCGGTGCTGGCTCGAAGGGCCGAATGGCCTACTCCTGCACCTATTGTCTATTGTCTAGATCAACGGATCTCAGGGTCGTATACGGGTGACATGTACATACTCTGATAATAAACTTTAAACTTTTAAAATGATTGTTCCGTGACGCACCGAACATCTGCCACGCCTGGAAAGAGAGTGCGGTCAGCCTGAACTCCTGTCGGTGTAGAGGAACAACTCCACACCGCCGGGACAGGCTTGCCCGGGGAGAAAACAGAGCCCGCGCGAGACTCGAATTGCTTACGCAAGCACTGCTCTGAAGTCTCAGCTGACAGGGAGCCCGCCCCGAGGCCGGTTCAACGCGAAACGAGACGAACGAAAAGGGGAGCGGGCTGGTTTCGTTATTTATCTTCCGTTCCGCCGACGCGAAGCAAACACGCTCGCTGACCAGAGAACTGCATCCGTAGCACCGGCCACCTCCCCGGCAAATGCAAAGTTCGCATTCCTGGAAGACACACCCAGCGGCCACTTTACGAGGTCGCAACTGCTCGTTAATGCAAAATCTCATCAGCCAATCACGCGGCAGCACCTCCATAGTTAAGAGCATGCAGGCATGGCCAAGAGGTTCAGTTGTTGCTCAGAGCAAACATCAGGATGGGGGAAGAAATGTGATCTAAGTGACTTTCTTTTGACCGTGGAATGATGGTTGGTGCCAGATGGGGTGGTTTGAGTATCTCGGAAACTGCTGATCTCCTGGGGGTTTTCACCCACACAACAAGTTTACAGAGAATGGTGTGAGAAGTCAAGTTCTGTGCTCGGAAACACCTGGTTAATGAGAGAGGTCGGAGGAGAATGGCCAGAGCGGTTGGTTCGAGCTGGCGGGAAGGTGACAGTAACTCCGATAACCAGGCGTTACAACAGCGGCGTGCTGCTCAGCCACGATGGAATGGCAGAACAGTCAAGACGGGCTGAGTGGCCTCACTCTCTTCCTCTGTCTTATGGTTTTAATGCACCCATGTGGCCAATCCACCAACAACTGGTACGTCTTTGAGAAACCGTAGCGAGTGGGCACCGTGATAGCATTAGTGCTTAACTGTTCTGCTACCACGCCGACCAAATGTATTGGGAATTTGCTCCGATAATGTGGTGGCCACATGTGAAATGTGGTACTGGTTAGGCCACAGTGGGAGCTTTGGACTGCCATGAATGGAAAAAATACACATTCATTGGGACGAGGATAAACTCTGCGCGTCCTTCCACCGATGACAGACTCCGCCACCTTCTTCAGACCTTTCCGGGGTGAGTTACGTCACTAAGGGAGGGGTCAAACGAGATCGGCGGGACCCGACCTAGTTCGCCAAGCCCTTCACTCCGTCCGTCTGCCGCAAGAAAAGCAGGGCCACCCATTACAACTCAACTCCCCACTCCCATTCCAACGTGAGTTCCTCCAGCATTGTGTGTGGGTGTGTGAGAGAGAGGATGTGAGTGCGTGCGTGACTCTGTGTGTGTGATTGTGTGTGTGTGAGTCTGTGTGTTTGTGTGTCTGTATGTGCACGTGTGTATGTATCTATGTGTTGTGTGTGTGTGTGTGTGTGTGTGTGAGTGCCTGTGTGTGTGTGATTGTGCATGTGTGAGTCTGTGTTTGTGTGTCTGTATGTGTACGTGTGTATGTATCCATGTGTTGTGTGCATGTGTGTGTGAGAGAGAACGTGAGTGCATGCGTGACTGTGTGTGAGTGTGAGTGTGTGTCTGTGTGTTTGTGTGTGTGTGTGTGTGTGTATTGTGTGTGTGTGTCTGTGTGTGTGTGTGTGTATTGTGTGTGTGTGTGTATTGTGTGTGTGTGTCTGTGAGTGTGTGTGTGTGTGTGTATTGTGTGTGTGTGTGTATTGTGAGTGTGTGTGTGTGTCTATGTGTGTGTGTCTGTGTGTATTGTGTGTGTGTCTGTGAGTGTGTGTGTGTATGTTTGTCTGTGTGTCTCTGTGTGTGTGTGTGTCTGTGTGTGTGTGTGTATTGTGTGTGAGTGTGTGTGTGTATGTGTGTCAGTGTGTCTCTGTGTGTGTGTGTGTATTGTGTGTGTGAGTGTGTGTGTGTGTGTGAGAGTGTGTGTGTGTATGTGTGTGTGTGTCTCTGTGTGTGAGTGTGTGTGTGTGTGTGTATTGTGTGTGTGTCTGTGAGTGTGTGTGTGTGTGTATTGTGTGTGTGTCTGTGTGTGTGTATTGTGTGTGTGTGTGTGTCTGTGAGTGTGTGTGTGTGTCTATGAGTGTGTGTGTGTCTGTGTGTATTGTGTGTGTGTCTGTGAGTGTGTGTGTGTGTATTGTGTGTGTGTCTGTGTGTGTGTATTGTGTGTGTGTGTGTCTGTGAGTGTGTGTGTGTGTCTGTGAGTGTGTGTGTGTGTGTATTGTGTGTGTGTGTCTGTGAGTGTGTGTGTGTGTGTATTGTGTGTGTGTCTGTGAGTGTGTGTGTGTGTGTATTGTGTGTGTGTGTGTATTGTGTGTGCGTGTGTGTGTGTGTGTATTGTGTGTGTGTGTGTGTGTGTGTGTGTGTGTGTGTGTGTGTGTCTGTGTGTGTGTGTGTGTGTGTATTGTGTGTGTGTGTCTGTGTGTGTATTGTGTGTGTGTGTGTCTGTATCTGTTGCTGTGGATTTAAGCACAAGCACTGGTGTCCCAGTTTCCATTCTGCGCACTGACCAGCAGGGAGAGCTGGTTCTAAAGGCTACGGAGCAGCCGGTTTCTGAGAAGCCTCCCTATTGTCAGACACAGCACCCCCCCCCCCCCCCAGACTCACGCTCCCACGCATAGCTGAACGTTCTGTAAGAATTTCAGCAACAGTGACGAGGCTCGGGACATCCAATGCCGAAGCGGGCTGCGTTTTCAGAAAAGACTTCTTGTGCCGGGTGTTACTGACAATTAACAGCCCCGAGTCTGTGAATCACATGTCATTTCAGTGCTCTCTCTCTCTCTCAATGCCCTCAGCTCTTTCTCCCCCCCCACCAACCCGGTGTGAAGCAGGACATATTCTGTCCTCTCGTTTGATTCCAGCTTCCAACATCACTCGATCACCGCCAGACTTCCCGGCAAAATATTCGTCATAATCAAAATCAGAATCAGGGATTTATCAGTTTGTCCCAACACGTAAAATATGCTATAAATTAAACACACACATATATATGTGGACCTACAAAACAGGCCATTCAGCCCATTTACAGTACTGTATAAAAGTATTTATGTGTATACAGGTATGTATACACACACACACACTCACACACACACACACACACACACACACACACACACACACACACCTGTGTGAAAAGGGGCCCGAAGGATCATTGGGGTCCTGAGTCACCCCAACCACAAACTGTTCCAGCTGCCACCATCCGGGAAACGGTACCACAGCATAAAACCCAGGACTGACAGGCTCCGGGACAGCTTCTTCCACTGACATCAGACTGACTAACTCACACTGACTTGAGTGTACTCTATAGTGCACTGACTGTTCTATTTGTTATAAATTACTACGATTGCATATTCAGACAGAGACATAACATAAAGATTTTCACTCCTCATGTATGTGATGGATGTAAGAAATAAAGTTAATTC
Source organism: Hypanus sabinus (assembly GCF_030144855.1). Lineage (NCBI taxonomy): Eukaryota > Metazoa > Chordata > Chondrichthyes > Myliobatiformes > Dasyatidae > Hypanus > Hypanus sabinus. The sequence continues at coordinate 564,742 of NW_026778973.1, read as the reverse complement.
AATTCATTCACTGTGATCATGGCTGATCATCCACAATCAGTACCCTGTTCCTGCCCTCTCCCCATCTCCCTTGACCCCGCTATCTATAAGAGCTCTATCTAACTCTCTCTTGAATGCATCCAGAGACTTGGCCTCCACTGCCTTCTGAGGCAGAGCATTCCACATATCCACCACTCTCTGGGTGAAAAAGTTTTTCCTCAACTCCATTCCTAAATGGCCTACCCCTTATTCTTAAACCGTGGCCTCTGTTTCCTGCCTCTAGTGTGTCCAATCCCTTAATAATCTTATATGTTTCAATCAGATCCCCTCTCATCCTTCTAAATTCCAGTGTATACAAGCCCAGTCGCTCCAATCTTTCAACATGTGACAGTCCCGCCACCTCGGGAATTAACCTTGTGAACCTACTCTACATTCCCTCAATAGCAAGAATGTCCTTCCTCAAATTTGGAGACCAAAACTGCACACAATACTCCAGGTGGGGTCTCACCAGGGCCCTGTACAACTGCAGAAGGACCTCTTTGCTCCAATACTCAACTCCCCTTGTTATGAAGGCCAACATGCCATTAGCTTTCTTCACTGCCTGCTGTACCTGCATGCTTACTTTCAGTGACTGATGAACAAGGACACCTAGATCTCGTTGTACTTCCCCTTTTCCTAACTTGACACCATTTAGATAGTAATCTGCCTTCCTGTTCTTGCCACCAAAGTGGATAACCTCACATGTATCCACATCAAACCCTCGGCCCCGTTCTACCGCGAATGCCCGCAAGAAACTTGGGAGGCTTGGCAGTGCATCAACTGGCTTGACCCCGCTGCAGCTCGGGACGTCAGAGTTCAGAGTTCAGAGTTCAATCCCGGCACCATCCACAAGGAGTCTGTGTACGACGTCCCGGTGGAATGTGTGGGTTATCACTGGGTTCTCTGATCACCCATCCCCCCCAAAGGTATACTGGGTGGGTGTATTGCCATCCCCTGCACTCAGTAGTTGATCCATGAAGAACCCGTGTGTTCTTTACCACCCTCTCCGCCGCGTTCCTGGGTTTGGTGTCTGTTCCTGAACGCGGGACGCAGACCCCCCCGCCCCCACCGCCGCTTCTCCTTCTCCCCGTGCACTCGGAAGGCTGTGATTCATTTCGGTTCGCGCTAGAGTGAGATCGGGGAGCTTAGAACATCCCAGCACGGTACAGGCCCTTCGGCCCACAATGTCATGCCAACCCTTTAACCCCCTCTAAGACCATTCTAACCCTTCCCCCCCACACGGCCCTCCAACTTCCTAAAAATGTGTGGTGATTTTTTTTTATGTCTTTTCATTTTTTTTTCATTTCAATCTTCTTTTCTTGATTTAAAAAATACAAGGATAGATACAAAACAGAGAACAAGTCATATCAAATACGTATTTCAATAAAAGCACAAACAAAGAAAGGAATATACACTGTCAAAGTCATGTATGGGGCTAATATATAAAAGGAATCACAACTTCTCCTAACAATTCATAAAAAATGGACTCAAAATTCTATTATTAAGAAAGAAAAAAACCACTAAACTGACCTAAAACAAAAAAAAAGAGGACCAGGCACTGTACTGAACATAGAACGTTATAGCCCAATCCAAGTCCTTTGTGGTCAAGACAAGTCAAGTCACCTTTACTGTCATTTCGACCATAACTGCTGGTACAGTACATAGTAAAAATGAGACAACGTTTTTCAGGACCATGGTGTTACATGACACGGTACAAGAACTAGACTGAACTACGTAAAAAAACAACACAGAGAAAGCTACACTAGACTACAGACCTACCCAGGACTGCATAAAGTGTACAAAACAGTGCAGGCATTACAATAAATAATAGACAGGACAATAGGGCAGTAAGGTGTCAGTCCAGGCTCTGGGTATTGAGGAAGTCCATTATTTATTTATCTGTTTGGAGATAAGTCACCTCTATTGTCATTTCGACCATAACTGCTGGTACAGTGCACAGTAAAAACGAGACGACGTTTTTCAGGACCATGGTGTTACATGACACGGTACAAGAACTAGACTGAACTACGTAAAAAAAATCAGCCTATCTAAGAATTCTCTTAAATGTCCTTTACATATCTGCCTCTCAGCAGGGTGCTCCATACACCCACCACCTCTGTGTATAAAAACCTACCTCTGACATCGTCCCCTCCAAATCACTCTGAAATTATATCCCCTCTCATAGTAACCATTTCTGTCCCGGGAAAAAGTCTCCAACTGTCCGATGTAGCTCTTATCGTCTTGTACACCTCTATCAGGTCACCTTTCATCTTCACTCCCAAGAGAAAAGTCTTATCTCAGTCAACCAACCCTCGTAAGACACACTCTCCGATCCGGGCAGCATCCCCTGTGTCCTCTCGAAAGCTTCTGCGCCCTTCCTATGATGGGGCGACCAGAACTGACCGCAGTGCGCCAAACGTGGTCTCAGCTGAGTGTGTGGGGTCCTATTACCTCTTCCCTGAAGGTGGCAACAAGAAGAGGGCACGTCCCGGGGGGTGGGGGGGATGGACACTGCCTTTTATTTTGAGGCTTCGCCTTTTCGAGGTGCCTTCAACGTTGGGGCTGGCTAAGTTTCCAACTCCCCTGCAGCAATCACTTACAGAGCTACCAGGTGGGAATCACAGACCAAAGTGTAGAGATAAGGTTCAGACTAGATGCCCGGGCGGCTGGGGTGGAGGTGCGTCTCTACTGAAGGAGGTGGAGGGCGCTCCTTCCCTCCGCTGGCCTGCAGGTCACCCTGGGGCGAGGTGTAGCACCAATGGGAGCAGGTGGTGGATGGTCGTACGAGC
>NW_026778973.1:524435-556935 GCF_030144855.1 Hypanus sabinus | reverse complement strand
GTCGCTCTGCACATTTACATCTGCACGTTTCTGTGCCCGTGTCGCTCTGCACATTTATACCTGCACGTTTCTGTGCCTGCGTCGCTCTGCACATTTACACCTGCACGTTTCTGTGCCCGCGTCGCTCTGCACATTTATACCTGCACGTTTCTGTGCCTGCGTCGCTCTGCACATTTACACCTGCACGTTTCTGTGCCCGCGTCGCTCTGCACATTTACACCTGCACGTTTCTGTGCCCGCGTCGCTCTGCACATTTACACCTGCACGTTTCTGTGCCCGTGTCGCTCTGCACATTTATACCTGCACGTTTCTGTGCCCGCGTCGCTCTGCACATTTACATCTGCACGTTTCTGTGCCCGCGTCGCTCTGCACATTTACACCTGCACGTTTCTGTGCCCGTGTCGCTCTGCACATTTACACCTGCACGTTTCTGTGCCCGCGTCGCTCTGCACATTTACACCTGCACGTTTCTGTGCCCGCGTCGCTCTGCACATTTATACCTGCACGTTTCTGTGCCCGTGTCGCTCTGCACATTTACACCTGCACGTTTCTGTGCCCGTGTCGCTCTGCACATTTACACCTGCACGTTTCTGTGCCCGCGTCGCTCTGCACATTTATACCTGCACGTTTCTGTGCCCGCGTCGCTCTGCACATTTACATCTGCACGATTCTGTGCCCGCGTCGCCCTGCACATTTACACCTGCACGTTTCTGTGCCTGCGTCGCTCTGCACATTTACACCTGCACGTTTCTGTGCCCGTGTCGCTCTGCACATTTACACCTGCACGTTTCTGTGCCCGTGTCGCTCTGCACATTTACACCTGCACGTTTCTGTGCCCGTGTCGCTCTGCACATTTACATCTGCACGATTCTGTGCCTGCGTCGCTCTGCACATTTATACCTGCACGTTTCTGTGCCCGCGTCGCTCTGCACATTTACACCTGCACGTTTCTGTGCCCGCGTCGCTCTGCACATTTATACCTGCACGTTTCTGTGCCCGCGTCGCTCTGCACATTTACATCTGCACGATTCTGTGCCCGCGTCGCCCTGCACATTTACACCTGCACGTTTCTGTGCCCGCGTCGCTCTGCACATTTACACCTGCACGTTTCTGTGCCTGCGTCGCTCTGCACATTTACATCTGCACGATTCTGTGCCCGCGTCGCCCTGCACATTTACATCTGCACGATTCTGTGCCCGCGTCGCCCTGCACATTTACACCTGCACGTTTCTGTGCCTGCGTCGCTCTGCACATTTACACCTGCACGTTTCTGTGCCCGTGTCGCTCTGCACATTTACACCTGCACGTTTCTCTGCCCGCGTCGCTCTGCACATTTACACCTGCACGTTTCTGTGCCCGGGTCGCTCTGCACATTTACACCTGCACGTTTCTGTGCCCGCGTCGCTCTGCACATTTACACCTGCACGTTTCTGTGCCCGCGTCGCTCTGCACATTTACATCTGCACGTTTCTGTGCCCGTGTCGCTCTGCACATTTATACCTGCACGTTTCTGTGCCTGCGTCGCTCTGCACATTTACATCTGCACGTTTCTGTGCCCGTGTCGCTCTGCACATTTATACCTGCACGTTTCTGTGCCTGCGTCGCTCTGCACATTTACATCTGCACGTTTCTGTGCCCGCGTCGCTCTGCACATTTACACCTGCACGTTTCTGTGCCCGTGTCGCTCTGCACATTTACACCTGCACGTTTCTGTGCCCGCGTCGCTCTGCACATTTATACCTGCACGTTTCTGTGCCCGCGTCGCTCTGCACATTTACACCTGCACGTTTCTGTGCCCGTGTCGCTCTGCACATTTACACCTGCACGTTTCTGTGCCCGCGTCGCTCTGCACATTTATACCTGCACGTTTCTGTGCCCGCGTCGCTCTGCACATTTACATCTGCACGTTTCTGTGCCCGTGTCGCTCTGCACATTTATACCTGCACGTTTCTGTGCCTGCGTCGCTCTGCACATTTACACCTGCACGTTTCTGTGCCTGCGTCGCTCTGCACATTTATACCTGCACGTTTCTGTGCCTGCGTCGCTCTGCACATTTACACCTGCACGTTTCTGTGCCCGCGTCGCTCTGCACATTTACATCTGCACGTTTCTGTGCCCATGTCGCTCTGCACATTTACACCTGCACGTTTCTGTGCCCGCATCGCTCTGCACATTTACACCTGCACGTTTCTGTGCCTGCGTCGCTCTGCACATTTACACCTGCACGTTTCTGTGCCCATGTCGCTCTGCACATTTACATCTGCACGTTTCTGTGCCCGCGTCGCTCTGCACATTTACATCTGCACGTTTCTGTGCCCGTGTCGCTCTGCACATTTATACCTGCACGTTTCTGTGCCCGTGTCGCTCTGCACATTTACACCTGCACGTTTCTGTGCCCGTGTCGCTCTGCACATTTACAGCTGCACGTTTCTGTGCCCGTGTCGCTCTGCACATTTACACCTGCACGTTTCTGTGCCCGTGTCGCTCTGCACATTTACACCTGCACGTTTCTGTGCCTGCGTCGCTCTGCACATTTACACCTGCACGTTTCTGTGCCCGCGTCGCTCTGCACATTTACACCTGCACGTTTCTGTGCCCGCGTCGCCCTGCACATTTACACCTGCACGTTTCTGTGCCCGCGTCGCCCTGCACATTTACACCTGCACGTTTCTGTGCCCGCGTCGCTCTGCACATTTACACCTGCACGTTTCTCTGCCCGCGTCGCTCTGCACATTTACACCTGCACGTTTCTCTGCCCGCGTCGCTCTGCACATTTACACCTGCACGTTTCTCTGCCCGCGTCGCTCTGCACATTTACACCTGCACGTTTCTCTGCCCGCGTCGCTCTGCACATTTACACCTGCACGTTTCTCTGCCCGCGTCGCTCTGCACATTTATACCTGCACGTTTCTGTGCCCACGTCGCTCTGCACATTTACATCTGCACGTTTCTGTGCCCGCGTCGCTCTGCACATTTACACCTGCACGTTTCTGTGCCCGCGTCGCTCTGCACATTTACATCTGCACGATTCTGTGCCCGCGTCGCTCTGCACATTTACACCTGCACGTTTCTGTGCCCGCGTCGCTCTGCACATTTATACCTGCACATTTCTCTGCCTGCGTCGCTCTGCACATTTATACCTGCACGTTTCTGTGCCTGCGTCGCTCTGCACATTTATACCTGCACGTTTCTGTGCCTGCGTCGCTCTGCAGTTCACTGCCAAAACGCTAGTTGGCGGTGGGGTTTCTACGCCACTGCGTCGAACAATGGTGACTGAGCACATCATGTTGGAGTTGGAGCTAATAAATGTTGAACAAGGGTTACTTTTATTGAAATTACTGCAACGCAGAAGAGAGAGGAGACGTCGGAGGAGATGGCCATCAAACAGGTTGAGGCAGAAGGAGGGTGAGTCAACCCCATCCTATCACTGCAATTTTTAGTTTACCAATGATGGACTCACTTCATTTATCTTCTTCTGCCTGTCGAATGATTGCGTTTCTTACATTAATGGCTAGAAGATCTATTTTGTTGAATTGGAAGGAAATTAATCCCCCTACTATATTTCATTGGTTTTCTCAAACTTTGTTATGTTTAAATTTAGAAAAAATTAGAAGTGGTGTATTTGATACTTCTATTAAATTTGAAAAGATATGGAGACTACTTATTCAATATTTTCATATGATGTAATATGACCCTGTTCCAAGCCTATTTGTTTTTCCAGTTTTGATTTTACATATGTTGAGAGGATCGGAGTTGACGACACTGATGATTTTGTATTTTTGTGAGATATTATAAACAGCCCTTTTTTTTCTTTTTCCATTTTCTCTTTTCCTCTTTTTCCTTTTTTGTTTTTTTTCCTTATTAGTTACTAGATTATTAGATTAGTTTTTTTTTGCATAATTTTTTTCTTTTTCTTTTTTCTGTTTTTTTAAATTATATATTATGATATACCTAGATTTGCCTTGTTTATTTATATATTGTATCGTCCATGATTTGGGAATACACATTTATACTGTAATCATTGCTTATGTATTCTTTCATGTGCAGTTGAAATGTGTATGTTTGTAATCCCATTATCAATGTATCAATTGTATTTTGTTGATATTAATAACAATAATAAAAAGATTGAAAAAGAAAGAAGGAGGGTGAGTTTTCTGTGCTTGTCCCGGCCGCTGAGAGACACGGACGAGGAAACGCATCGAATGACTTGACGATTCAGTTCTTTGTCTCCAACCGTTTATTTCACATCAGTGTGTGCACGGTATGCCTATGGACATCACAAGGTCTGGCGATCACCACTCGAGTTTTAGCCTCAGGTGGAAGTCAGCTGGGGGGGGGTGGGGGGGAACCAATCACAGTTGTCGCAGTCTGCGTCGCCGCGACGCGCAGTTGCATTTTTGGGGAGGTGCGTGTCAGGCTACGGCCTAGGGTACGCGGCTATGCTGTACCTATGGTGTAGGTTCGATGCACAAGTACCAATCGGCCTTCAACGGGTCAAGTGGCCCAATTCTGGTCCGACGACTTATGGTCTTACCCCTGACCCCGGTGCAGCAAAGACGCCTGGGAGATGGTGGAAGGAGGGACCCGGGCCCCGGAATCTCTCACGCTGACCTCCGGATCGAGCGAGCCTCTTGCTGACACCTGCTGCCTTCCAGCAATGACGCTGGGCATGTGCTGAGTGGGGCTCGCTCCTCGCACTACGTGACTGAGGGATCGTACAAGCCTGGCCCGCGGCAGCTGGCGTTTAACGCACGCACGGGACGGGAACTCCCGAAGCACACTCCGCGGCCACTTTGTACCCAGCCTGTGCAGACCGCCCACTTCAGGTTTTGGTGCCCTGCGCATTCAGCGACGCCCCTCTGCACACCGCTGTTGTGACGCCTGCTTACTTGAATTACTGTCTCCTTCCTGTCAGGTTGAACCAGACTGGCCCTTCTCCACTGACCTCGCCCATTAACGAGGCATTTTCACCCACAAGAACTGCCGCTCGCTGGGTCTTATGTGTTTTTCACACCACTCTCTGTAAACTCTAGAGACTGTTGTTGGTGAAAACCCTGGGAGATCAGCAGTTCCTGAGATACTTGAACCACCCCATCTGGCACCAGCAATCTTCCACGGTCAAAGTCACTCAGATCACATTTATTCCCCTGTTTCTGATGATTGGGTTACGAGCAACAACTGAACCTCTTGACCATGTCGGCGTGCTTTTATGCACTGAGCTGCTGCCACGTGATTGGCTGGTTAGATACGTGCAAGAACGAGCAGGGGTGCAGGTCTACCTCGGAAAGTGGTCACCGGGACCTCCTCAAATCTCACACTTCCTCCCACCAGCTTTGTACTTCATCCCACTCCCCCCCCACCCACCTTCTTTCCCTGGCTCCTGCCCCTTTCCATTCCAGTCTCGATGGAGGGTCTCGGCCCGAAACGTCGCTTGTTTATTCCCCTCCATTGATACTGCCTGACCTGCTGAGTTCCTCCAGCACTTTGCGCGTGTGACTCTCTCTCACGTGCTCAATTCAGGAATGTCGCCTCCTCGGTAATACCGCGTTTACGGTCCGGGGGGGGGGGGCGGGGAGAACGCGCAAAGCGCTGATCACCTCCTGGGACGGCCCAGGCTGTTACATTTTATGACTTCAAAAGAGTAAACCACCTCAAAGGGGTCCAAAATGCTCCAGTCTAACTTTGCGTTTACTTTTTGCAAGGCGCACACGTTGGCACATGGTAGCATGATGATGTAGGCAATTCACGTACTTATACATCATCATCATGTGCCGTGCCGTATGACGTCATCATTACGCACCATGTCGTATGACGTGGGTGACCGTGGTCTTTCCACGACCATGATTGTTCTTGGCAAATTTTATCTACAGAAGTGGTTTGCCATCGTCTTCAGGGCAGTGTCTTTACAAGCCGGGTGACCCCCGGTCATTATCAATACTTCAGAGATTGTCTGCCTGGCGTCAGTGGTCACATCACCAGGACTTGTGATCTGCACCGGCTGCTTGTACGACCATCCACCACCGGCTCCCACGGTTTCACCTGGCCCTGATCAGGGGGATAAGCAGGGGCTACACCTTGCCCAAGGGTGACCTGCAGGCTAGCGGAGGGAAGGAGCACCTCACACCTCCTTTGGTAGGGACGTATCTCCATCCCGCCATATATATATATAAACAAATAACCCCGTAATGAATTATTTAAACGGACAAGACTGCTTAATCAAATGATATAACTACAAGATTACTCAAATAGTACTAAACCAGCAAATACAAAACACAGGCAAAATGAGGACATCACCAGCTGGTACCACAAGCTACATTACCATCTGCTATGATGGATGGCAGGGGAGGACACCGCACAAGATCGAAATCAGCCCCATCATGGGCACCGGCCTCCCCAGCGCCCAGGACATCTTGGAGGAGCGATGCCTCGAAAAGACGGCGTCCATCATTAATGACCCCCACCGCTCAGGACACGCCTGCCTGTACAAAGAAAGCATGGCAGCGGATGTATCTCATGAGGAGCTTGGGGAGGTTCCGGATCTCACCAAAGGGACTTGCAAATTTCTCCAGACCCGAAAGTGCAGGGTGCATTCCAACCGGCTGCTGTGGAGACACTGCACCAGGACTGAAGTAAGCTGCGGAATGTTGCAAAATCAGTCATCTCTGTCACGGGCACTAGACTCTGTAGTTTCCAAGACACCTGCAGGGAGCGGTGTCTCAGAAAGAAGGCGTCCATCATTAAGGAGCCCCATCACCCAGGTGATGCCCTCTTCTCATTCTCAGGGAGGAGGTACAGGAGCCTGAAGACACACACTCAACGATTCAGGAACAGCTCCTTCCCCTCTGCCATCAGGGAGGAGGTACAGGAGCCTGAAGACACACACTCAACGATTCAGGAACAGCTTCTTCCCCTCTGCCATCAGGGAGGAGGTACAGGAGCCTGAAGACACACACTCAACGATTCAGGAACAGCTTCTTCCCCTCTGCCATCAGGGAGGAGGTACAGGAGCCTGAAGACACACACTCAACGATTCAGGAACAGCTTCTTCCCCTCTGCCATCAGGGAGGAGGTACAGGAGCCTGAAGACACACACTCAGCGATTCAGGAACAGCTTCTTCCCCTCTGCCATCAGGGAGGAGGTACAGGAGCCTGAAGACACACACTCAACGATTCAGGAACAGCTTCTTCCCCTCTGCCATCAGGGAGGAGGTACAGGAGCCTGAAGACACACACTCAACGATTCAGGAACAGCTTCTTCCCCTCTGCCATCAGGGAGGAGGTACAGGAGCCTGAAGACACACACTCAGCGATTCAGGAACAGCTTCTTCCCCTCTGCCATCAGGGAGGGGGTACAGGAGCCTGAAGACCCACTCAACGATTCAGGAACAGCTTCTTCCCCTCTGCCATCAGGGAGGAGGTACAGGAGCCTGAAAACACACACTCAATGATTCAGGAACAGCTTCTTCCCCTCTGCCATCAGGAAGGAGGAACAGGAGCCTGAAGACACACACTCAGCGATTCAGGAACAGCTTCTTCCCCTCTGCCATCAGGGAAGAGGTACAGGAGCCTGAAGACACACACTCAACGATTCAGGAACAGCTTCTTCCCCTCTGCCATCAGGGAGGAGGTACAGGAGCCTGAAGACACACACTCAGCGATTCAGGAACAGCTTCTTCCCCTCTGCCATCAGGGAAGAGGTACAGGAGCCTGAAGACACACACTCAGTGATTCAGGAACAGCTTCTTCCCCTCTGCCATCAGAGTTCTGATTGGACATTGAACCCGTGAACACCACCTCATTATGTATTTCTATTTTTCTTTCACCGCTTATTGAATTTATTTAATAGATATAAATTACCATAATTCACAGTTTTTTCCTCTATTGTTACGTTCTGCAATTTCCTGCTGCGGCAAAGACAACAACTTCCATGATGTACGCCTGTGATCTCGAACCTGACCCCGATACTAAACAGATTGCTGGAGCAACGTTCAGCATTGCTCCACACGAAATGCTGGAGGAGTTCGGCAGGGCAGGCAGCAGCTGCGGACGCCTCGGACTGAGTCCCTTCTCCAGGACTGGAAATGGAGGGAGGGTAGGTTGGTGGAGGTGGAGGAACGGGGGGGGGGGGGGGGGAAGGAGTACAAGCTAGTAAGTGAAGGGTTTGAAGCTTGGTGCGCGGGGGATGAAGTAAGAAGCCGGGCGGTGGGATATCATCTTTCTTCAGCAGAATAAATAAGCATCTGGGAGTTTTTTTTTGGTTTTTCAATTTCTTTGCCCTCTGCTTGACAGACCGCTGGGGAAATCAGCAGGCCAGGCAGCATCTATGGAAATAAATAAAGGAGTCAACAATTTGTGCCAAGTTTCTTCAGCAGGACTGGGAAGGAAGCTGTGGGCGGGGGGCGGTGGGGGGGGAAGAAAGATACCAGAATAAAAAGGTGCAGGGGGTGGGGGCAGTGGAAGGAGATCAAGCTAGAAGGTGATAGGTGAAGCCAGGTGTGTGGACGAAGTGAGAAGCTGGGAGGTGATTGGTGGAAAAAGTTAAAGGGCTGGAGAAGAAGGGATCTGATTGGAAAGGAGGTGCAAGACCGCGCAACAACTAAGTTCAGGATTTACGCCAGTGACGTTACCACGAGGAAATCTGCAGATGCTGGAAATTCAAGCAACACACACAAAATTGCCCGTAGGCCAGGCAGCATCTATAGGGTGAAGTAAAGTCGACGTTTCGGGCCGAGACCCTTCGTCAGGGCTAACGGAAAGAAGAGATAGTAAGAGATTTGAAAGTGGGAGGGGGAGGGGGAGACCCGAAATGATAGGAGAAGACTGGAGGGGGAGGGATGAAGCTGAGAGCTGGAGACTGGGAGACCATTTCACTGAACACCTACGCTCTGTCCGCCAGAGAAAGCAGGATCTCCCAGTGGCCACACATTTTAATTCCACGTCCCATTCCCATTCTGATATGTCTATCCATGGCCTCCTCTACTGTCAAGATGAATCCACACTCAGGTTGGAGGAACAACAGCTTATATACCGGCTGGGTAGCCTCCAACCTGATGGCATGAACATTGACTTCTCTAACTTCTGTTAATGCCCCTCCTCCCCTTCTTACCCCATCCCTGACATATTTAGTTTTTTCCCCCTCTTCTTTCTTTCTCTCTCTCTCTCTCTGCCCATCACTCTGCCTGTTCTCCATCTCCCTCTGGTGCTCCCCTCCCCCTTTCTTTCTCCTTATGCCTCCACAGAACCGTCGAACACTACGGCACAGTACAGGCCCTTCAGCCCTCCATGTTGTGCTGACCCATATAATCCTTAAAAAAAAGTACTAAACCCACACTGCCCCCATAACCCTCCATTTTTCTTTCATCCATGTGCCTGTCCAAGAGGCTCTTAAATACCCCTAATGTTTTAGCCTCCACCACCATCCCTGGTATGTCATTCCAGGCACCCACAACCCTCTGTGGAAAAAACTTACCCCTGATGTCTCCCCTAAACTTCCCTCCCTTAATTTTGTACATATGCCCTCTGGTGTTTGCTACTGGTGCCCTGGGAAACAGGTACTGACTATCCATCCTATCTATGCCTCTCATAATCTTGTAGACCTTTATCAAGTCCCCTCTCATTCTTCTACGCTCCAAAGAGAAAAGTCCCAGCTCTGCTAACCTTGCTTCATATGACTTGTTCTCCACACCAGGCGACATCCTGGTAAATCTCCTCTGCACCCTCTCCATAGCTTCCACATCCTTCCTACAATGAGGTGACCAGAACTGATCACAATACTCTAAGTGTGGTCTCACCAGAGATTTGTAGAGTGCCTCCTGTCCCATGGTCCTTTCCCTTCTCCAGCTCTGTATCCCTTTTGCCAATCACCTTTCCAGCTCTCAGCTTCATCCCTCCCCCTCCAGTCTTCTCCTATCATTTCGGGTCTCCCCCTCCCCCTCCCACTTTCAAATCTCTCACTATCTCTTCTTTCGGTTAGTCCTGACGAAGGGTCTCGGCCCGAAACGTCGATAGCGCTTCTCCCTATAGATGCTGCCTGGCCTGCTGCGTTCCACCAGCATTTTGTGTGTGTTCCAGTGAAATTTAAGCCTGATTCTCTTACCATCAGAATGATTAATTTGCGCTGATACTATTGTATTTCTATGCTATGTCGATTGTCCTGTTGTACATTCTATGTGTTACAAATGACTGTAAATTGTACAAGACGCCATGTAAAGACCCTCATGTACGCGAAGGAGGTAATTCAACTCAGTGCACCAACTGGGGAGGCACGGAGCCGGGGAAAACTCTGCGGAACGTGGCAACGCCCCTCCTATCCTGCTCCGTCTCAACGATGCGTTTTGGAGCGGGCCAGCGAGATTGGAAAGGACATTTAATAAGCAGAAAGATCTTTACAACCAGCCTCAAATCACTGCTGCTGCCGAGTCTATTAAAAACAGGGCAGGCTCCTCGACCGGCACCCCCCCCACCCCCGCCAACCTCCAGGGCAGAGCGGTCATTAATTGACAAGGGATATTACACATCATTAAACGATCATAATTTCCATTAAGACCTCAAGGTTTGCCAACCTGCAGCCGAAAAAAGAATTAAATTAGAACGTGCAATTTTAATAAAAACACAAGAAGCCAAGAGGACAGTTAACCTCTCACCTTGTTTGCTTGCAATATTTTTGACGTGCCTACTTAGACCGTAAGAGCATGAGGTATAGGAGCAGAGTTCGGCCATTTGGCCCATCTAAGCTGCTCCCCGCCATTCCATCATGGCTGATCCATTCCCCTCTCAGCCCCCAATCTCCTGCCTTCTGCACTCCCCCCCCCCATATCCCTTCATGACCCGACCAATCAATATCGACCTCTGCCTTAAATATACTTAAAGAATTGACTTCATTACCTGTGGCAAGGAATTCCACAGATTCACCACCCTCTGGCTAAACAAATTCCTCCTCATCTCCAGTATTCTGAGGCTGCATCCTCTGGTCTTAGGCTCCCCCACCCTGAGAAGCATCCTCTCCACATCCACCCCATCAAGGCCTTTCACCACTCGACAGATTCCAAAAGGGTCACCCCTCATTCTTCTGAGTTCCGGTGAGTAGAGGCCCGGAGGCATCAAACGCTCTTCATGCGACAAGCCGCTCAATCCTGGAGTCACTTCAGCGAACCCCCCCCCCCCCTTTGCACCCTCTCCGCTTTCAGAGCGTCAGTTCTGAGATGAGAGGCCCAAAACTCCCAAGGGAGGCCTCACCGAGCGCTTTGTAAAGTCTCAACGTTACCTTCTCACTCTCTTGAAACGAATGCTAACGCCACACGTTTACCCTCCCCGCCAGAGACTCAACCTTCAAATTAACCTTGAAGGAACTCCCTTCGCACCTCAGTTTCTGTTTGTACGTTCTCCCCATTTAGAAAGCAGTCAACCCTTTCATCTCTTCTACCAGAGCGCGTGATGGTACACTTCCCGACAGTCTATTCCATCTGCCATTCTCCTAATCTGTCCAACTCCTTCTCTCGTCTTCCTCCCCCTACCTGCGACCCCAGAGTCGTTTAGCAGGACTCCCCACAGCAGCTCACGCTGGGTTCTGTCCGGCAGCCTCTGGTCTCCCGGCCGGAGGCCCAACGCGGTGACGTTAAGGTGCGCGGCGCGAGAACAAGGCGGAGCTCAAATCGTCCACAGCCTCGATGCTCCCGCTGTCACCCATAAGTAGACTGCACGTCCTCTCACCTGGGTTTCCTCCCGCAGCCCAAATACGTGCAGGGCAGGAGGTGCACTGGTCACTGGGCGTCGCTGTCAGGTCCGGGCTCGTCGGGCCTGGACGGCCCTGTTACCACGTGTCTCAAAAATTGACAGATGGACAGATGAGATTTGACAGATGCTGAAAATCCAGGGCAGCACGCACACAAAGGGGCTGGAGGAGCTCAGCAGGTCAGGAGCCCTTCATCAGGACCAAAACGGCCACTCTCCACGGATGCTGCCTGGTCCCTCCAGGACTCCGACTGTGTTACTGGTGAGAACAAGGCCGTGGCTGGTGGAGAGTTGGGAGTCTGCGGCAGCCCTGAGCCGGACTGGCTGCCAGCACTCAAGCGAGTTGCCGGGCAGACAAGATCGGAAAGGACCGTTAATAAACGGAGGAATTTACTACATGGCTCAGTTCACTGCCATTGCACATTGGAGGAGGCTCCAAGAGTACTGAAACAACTTAAGGTCGTCTACGAGGGACCTTCATGAACATCAGTTTTGAGTACTCTTGCTACTGGGGGAGGACTTTGTCAAACGGTGTGAGCTGAATCATCCGCAGCTCAGCATCAGTAAGACAGAGGAGATGGTGATGGACTTTAGGAAGACTGCTCCCTGTTACTATCGATGGTGAGGACGTGGATGTGGTGAGGACCTACAGGTACCTGGGCGGGGGGCACCTGGATGACAGACTCGAGTGGAGCCCCAACACAGAGGAGATGGTGATGGACTTTAGGAAGACTGTTCCCTGTTACTATCGATGGTGAGGACGTGGATGTGGTGAGGACCTACAGGTACCTGGGGGGGGGGCACCTGGATGACAGACTTGAGTGGAGCCCCAACACAGAGGAGACGGTGATGGACTTTAGGAAGACTGCTCCCTGTTACTATCGATGG
This sequence comes from Hypanus sabinus, assembly GCF_030144855.1. NCBI lineage: Eukaryota > Metazoa > Chordata > Chondrichthyes > Myliobatiformes > Dasyatidae > Hypanus > Hypanus sabinus. Next base: position 544,317 of record NW_026778973.1, on the reverse strand, counting down.
TGAGGACATGGATGTGGTGAGGACCTACAGGTACCTGGGGGGGGGGGCACCTGGATGACAGACTCGAGTGGAGCCCCAACACAGAGGAGATGGTGATGGACTTTAGGAAGACTGCTCCCTGTTACTATCGACGGTGAGGACGTGGATGTGGTGAGGACCTACAGGTACCTGGGGGGGGGGCACCTGGATGACAGACTCGAGTGGAGCCCCAACACAGAGGCCGTGTACAAGAAGGGCCAGAGTTGCATCTACTCCCCGAGGAGACAGGTCCTTCGGAGGGTGCAGGCCTCTCCTTCACACGTTCTACCGGTCTGTTGTCTCCAGGACAATCTTCTATGCGGTGGTGAGCTGGGGCAATGGCATCAACGTGGGTGATGCCAACAGGCTCAATAAACTGATTAGAGAGGCTGGCTCTGTTACAGGAGTCAAACTGGGCACACTGGGGGCCGTGGTAGAACAAAGGACCCTCCGGAAAACCCTGGCAATTCCGGACAATGTTCCTCACCCTCTGCGTGCCACCTCGGCTGAACAGGGGAGCACTTTCAGTAACAGACTGAGACAACTGCGCTGCTCCAAAGAGCACGAAATGAGGCCATTCTTACCCTCGGACATCAGGCTCCATAATGAGTCAACCTGTAGCCGGGGAAGTGATGACCCCCTCCCCCCCTCCTGTCAGACTGTTTGTGGGTACTTACTTTTTACTCTTTTTTTATTTCTGTTCTGATATATTGCATATCTGTAATGCTACTGTGACACTGCAATTTCCTTTGGGATCAATAAATTATCTATCTATCATTCTGTTTCTTGCACAGGTCCACGTGAGGCCCTCTGTTGTCTGGATACAACCACGACTGTTGCGTCCTAGCTGTCATACACAAGCTAGATACACAAGCTGCCACTGGAGAACAAGCTGTTGTCATACGGACCATACGGAGAGCGAGCTGTTGCCCGTGTAGCGGGCTCCCCCTCTCCACGCAGCCGATGAACCCAAAGAAACGGCAGAGATCGACGATGCAGTTCGGCACCAGGAGTTGCCGGTCAGCGTTGAACTCAACGTAGGACTGCCTCAGGGACTCCAGCTCTGGATTTTTCCCTCCGGATTTACTCCTGAGGCCTTCCCCGTGAATGGGTGTAGCCACAAGGCAGCGGAGGTTTAGGATCAGAGTTTCCCCTTCTCCTAGACGAGCTGCCGACTCCGGTTGACAAGCCCCGTCTGACCGGAGCAACTGGTTTTAAGGCGCCAGTGACCCGCCTTTGCCCCCTTCTCCTGTCCGTAGAAACGGCTCCGCCGGGCTCAGTAGCTAAACCACACATGAAGGCCGGGAGCTGGACTTGGTTGTCAGAAGCTGTATGAGGTTCACACCATTGGGGGCATTTAATAGGCAGTGGGAGCTTGTCCCTGTTACCGCCCCCAGTTGTTAATCTATTTATGTAACACTTCAGTAGGCAAACTCCTCAAGATGGGTCTCGGCCCAAAACGTCGGCTCTTTATTCCTCTCTACAGATGCTGCCCGACCCGCCGAGCTCCGGCGGCATTTTGCGTGCGCTAACCCAGATTTCCAGCATCTGCAGCTTCCCTCGCGTTCACGCGGTCCGGACGTTTGCTTTGGCAACGTTCCACGTGGCATTGACGGCCGGGGCATTTTGGGAGACGTCGAGGTCAAGAAAGACACAATAGACACGTAGGATGCGTCCCTTTCCTGCAGAAGTCTTGGCAACTTTCCGCAGGGTCTGCAGCGACCGTTGTGGAAATGAAACAATAGACAGTGGATTCCGGGTTAACTGGGGCCATTGATTAATCCAGGCAGCCGTTCATCTGGGACAACCCTCAAAGAGCAAAATCTGATTGAGAAAATATCCGGGATTCCCTTCATTTGACTGGGACGGGAGACTGTTGCCAGACATGTCCCAACTCATGTCAGTCGTTGTCTGGCTGTTAAATGCTACACCATGCTTACAGCCAACGGTTTATAAATCACGTCAGTTGCGCCTGTGTGTTTGTGTTCAAAAACCAGTGATTTTTGCTGCCGCTGTTTGGCAAGAAATGGGCCGCAAGACAATCCAGAACCATTTTGCCCACTGGGGCTTCAAGCATCCAGGCTGGGATTCGCCAGACACAGCTGGGAGCGAAGAATGAAACAGTTTTACCGCTTCCACAAGTTCGGAAGAACGGAGAATCTGAAGGTGTCGGCAGTCAACTTGAATGTTACAATGAGAATAAAGATTTGGAGGGTGCAATTGTCAAAAGCACCGTACGAAGGCAGTCCATTATCCACACCAGGTGTCTGTGCTGATGTTGTTCATTTACAAATCAATCAAAAAAAGATGGCAGATTGTTCCTTTGCTAACTGACACACAGTTTTATTGAACTTTACTGACTGTGTTCCTATTTGTTCTGTATTTCATTCCAGCACATGATTTGTTACCCAGTTTGACTTTTTTTAAACGTTTTTAAACTATCTCCGTGAAACTTCAGCTGAGTTGGGCCAAAGCGTCCCTGGTCCCGACGCGTCCCAGTTGACGGGAAGCCACCGCGAGTTGTCTTGAGGCACCTTAACCCTTCAGTGGAGGGCTCACCTCAAGGCTGCCGGGGTCACGGTTAACTTGAGGACGCTGTTAGCTTCACAATGTGGCTCGCTCCAGTTTGGGTTCGAAGGTTGACAGCCGAGTGAGGTGCACGCCCCTCCGAGCAGACTCGGACTGCCCCCCGAAGTTCAAGAATGCCCCCAAAGACATCTTTTGCACGTTTTAGGAAAAGGCCATAAGACCGAGGAGCAGAAATCTTGCCGAACCTGGCTCTGTGTTTGTTCTTGTGACTCTGTTTATTATAAGGTTCTACTGTGCAGAAGCCTTAGGCGCACAAACATATCTAGCTGGGCTGCCCAGGACTTTTGCACAGTTCTGTGGTGATTTTATTTATCGCGCTGTACTGCTGCCACAAAAAACCCCCCACAAATTTCATGACATACGTGAGTGACGATAAACCTGATTCTGATACGGGTCTCTATTGTGGACTGAGAGTGGGGAGGGGGTGCAGGGAGAGGGGGGATCATGGTTGGGAAGAGGGGAAAGAAGTGGGAAGCACCAGGGAGACGTTCCGTAATGATCAATTAACCGATTGTTTGGGAATCAAATGACCTCACCTGGTGTCTCAGGACTGGGGGGGTCTGCACTCCTCCCCCACCCACCCCCAGCCCTGTCACTTCTTCTCCACCGCCTGTCCCACACCCCTCCCGTGATGCTCCGCCCTCGCCATTCCCCACATTCTTTGCTCCCGCCAGATTCGCTCTCCTGCTCCACATTGACAAACAGTTCAAAGTTCAAAGTGAAATTTTTTTATATCAGAGTAGGTACATGTCACCTCATACAACCCTGAGGTTCTTTTTCCTGCGGGCACGCTCAGCCAGTCGATAACTATAACTCCCTAACTCTACCAGGATCAATGAAAGATCAACCAGAGTGCAGAAGACTGTGCAAACGCAAATATAAATAAATAGCAATAAATAACGAGAACATGAGAATAAAAGTCCTTCAAGTGAGACCATCTGTTGTGGGAACATCTCAATAGGACAGGGCAGTTAACCCCTTGCGCACCCCTCCCGCGGCACTCCACCCTCGCCATTCCCAACACCCTTTGCTCCCGCCAGATCTGCAAACTTGATCTCCGCCCCGCCTTGACCAATGGAGTACCACGTGCAAAAGTCTTGGGCACCTAGCTGTTTGTACAGCGGCATGCAAAAGTTTGGGCACCCCTGGTCAAAAGTTCTTTTACTGTGAATAGTTAAGTGAGTAGAAGATGAACTGATCTCCAAAAGTCATAAAGTTAAAGATTAAACATTCTTTTCAACATTTTAAGCAAAATTAGTGTATTATTTTTATAGAACATAGAACAGTACAGCACAGTACAGGCCCTTTTGGCCCACAATGTTGTGCCAACCCTTAAACCCTGCCTCCCATATAACCCCCCACTTTAAATTCCTCCATATACCTGTCTAGTAGTCTCTTAAACTTCACTGGTGTATCTGCCTCCACCACTGACTCAGGCAGTGCATTCCACACACCAACCACTCTCTGAGTAAAAACCTTCCTCTAATATCCCCCTTGAACTTCCCTCCCCTTACCTTAAAGCCATGTCCGCTTGTACTGAGCAGTGGTGCCCTGGGAAAGAGGTGCTGGCTGTCAACTCTGTCTATTCCTCTTAATATCTTGTACACCTCTATCATGTCTCCTCTCATCCTCCTTCTCTCCAGAGAGTAAAGTCCTAGCTCCCTTAATCTCTGATCATAATCTATACTCTCTAAACCAGGCAGCATCCCGGTAAATCTCCTCTGTACCCTTTCCAATGCTTCCACATCCTTCCTATAGTGAGGTTACCAGAACTGGACACAGTACTCCAAGTGTGGCCTAGCTAGAGTTTTATAGAGCTGCATCATTACATCACGTCCCTTAAACTCAATCCCTCAACTTATGAAAACTAACACCCCATAAGCTTTCTTAACTACCCTACCTACCCTACCTACTTTCAGGGATCTGTGGACATGTACCCCCAGATCCCTCTGCTCCTCCACACTACCACGTATCCTGCCATTTACTTTGTACTCTGCCTTGGAGTTTGTCCTTCCAAAGTGTCCCACCTCACACTTCTCCAGGTTGAACTCCATCTGCCACTTCTCAGCCCTCTTCTGCATCCTATCAATGTCTCTCTGCAATCTTAGACAATCCTCTACACTATCCACAACACCACCAACCTTTGTATCATCTACAAACTTGCCAACCCACCCTTGGAATTGTTTTGTACAATTTTAGAGTGAAAAAAAGGAAAGGAGCACCATGCAAAAGTTTGGGCATCCCAAGAGATTTGAGCTCTCAGATAACTTTTACCAAGGTCTCAGACCTTAACTAGCTTGTTAGGGCTATGGCTTGTTCACAGTCGTCATTAGGAAAGGCCACGTGATGCAAATTTCAAAGCTTTATAAACACCCTGACTCATCAAACCTTGTCCCAACAATCAGCAGCCATGGGCTCCTCTAAGCAGCTGACTAGCACTCTGAACATTAAAATAAATAATGCCCACAAAGCAGAAGGCTATAAGAAGATAGCAAAGCATTTTCAGGTAGCTGTTTCCTCAGTTCTTAATGTAATTAAGAAATGGCAGTTAACAGGAACGGTGGAGGTCAAGTTGAGGTCTGGAAGACCAGGAAAACTTTCCGACAGAACTGCTCGAAGGATTGCTAGAAAGGCAAATCAAAACCCCCCCATTTGGCTGCAAAAGACCTTCAGGAAGATTTAGCAGACTCTGGAGTGGTGATGCACTGTTCTACTGTGCAGCGACACCTGCACAAATATGATCTTCATGGAAGAGTCATCAGAAGAAAACCTTCCCTGGGTCCTCACCACAAAATTCAGTGTCAGAAGTTTGCAAAGGAATATCTAAAGAAGTCTGATGCATTTTGGAAACAAGTCCTGTGGACTGATCAAGTTAAAATAGAACTTCTTGGCCGCGATGAGCAAAGCTATGTTTGGAGAAAAAAGGGTGCAGAATTTCATGAAAAGAACACCCCTCCAACTGTTAAGCACGGGAGTGGATCGATCATGCTTTGGGCTTGTGTTGCAGCCAGTGGCATGGGGAACATTTCACTGGTAGAGGGAAGAATGAATTCAATTAAATACCAGCAAATCCTGGAAGCAAACATCACACCGTCTGTAAAAAAGCTTTAGATGAAAAGAGGATGGCTTCTACAACAGGATAATGATCCTAAACACACCTCAAACTCCACAATGGACTACCTCAAGAAGCACAAGCTGCAGGTTTTGCCATGGCCCTCACAGTCCCCCGACCTAAACATCATCGAAAATCTCTGAATAGACCTGAAAAGAGCAGTGCCTGCAAGACGGCCCAAGAATCTCACAGAACTAGAAGCCTTTGGCCAGGAAGAATGGGCGAAAATCCCCCAAACAAGAATTGAAAGACTCTTAATAAACGCAAAAGTGCACTGCAGATGCTGTGGTCAAATCAAGACGTACAAAAAGGCCGGATGAACTCAGCAGGTCGGGCAGCATCCGCGGACCTGCTGAGGTCATTGAAAGACTCTGGGCTGGCTGCAGGAAGCATCCACAAGCTGTGATGCTCGCCAAAGGTGGGGGCGTTACTAAGTACTGACCGTGCAGGGTGCCCAAACTTCTGCCCTTTTCCTTTTTCTGTCATTTTAAAACCGCAAAAGACGGAAATAAAAAAAGTACTCTTGCTTGAAATACCCAAGAAATGTGTCGTCTTTAACTTCATGCCTTTCGGAAATCAGGTCACCTTTTACTCGCTCAGCTATCCACGGTAACAGAAATTCTGACCGGGGCTGCCCGAGCGTTTGCGTGCCCCTCTCTGCGCCGAAGACATTCGCACACAGTCCTGTACATAACTCATAGTTAAGTTTGTAATTTTCACACAGCAGTTAGAATATTCAGTTCCTTGCAAACAACTGGTAATCTGCTTTTTATTGGTTTTCATTTTCATTCCCTGGCTGTCTAGGGAGTTCTTCTCACTGGCTCGCAGCCCTGTTGCCACAAGTACAGACAGTAGTGAATTTATCTGAAATTAATGAATGCTCCGAGTGTATTATACTGTCAGTTTGTAAAATATCACAATTTATCGATGCATAACTCATTGTAATTCACGGCTTCTGGTTTGAGCCAGGCAGTCAGAGGGGAGGGAGAGAAAGTACAGTGGAGCTTTTATCCGGACTAGTTCCCAACAGGACGCTCGGGATTTCTGCGGCCCGCCCCGCGCACCTCCTTCCAGAAATGACAACCGGCTTCGGGCAGCCCGACGCATCTTCATCGGCTGCTCTCCCGTTTCACCAGGGGCCGCCGCTTTCCGCCAGGCGGCGAGGCTGATCGAGGCCTCCTCCCGCTAAGCCCACCGCCGCTGCCCGATCGTTTCCTTGTGTACAGGCACCCCTTGTGCCCAGCACCACCGTACAGACATACAAACAAGCTACAGAATGAGAACTGGGATTTATTTAGATCTTACATCCGCCCCAAAAGGTGAGGGAGTAAAAATCTTAGCGCTGTGACCCCGTTGCAATGTACAGACACATGGATTTAAAATTCGAGTGGCTTGTAGAGAGAAGCTGTCCCGTACCCCGTTGGTCCTGGTTTTAATGCTGCGGTGCCGTTTGCCAGACGGAAGTAGCTGAAACAGTGTGTGGTTGGTGGGGGGGGGGGGGTGACTGGTGTCCCCGATGATATCCCAGGCCTTCTTCCTGTAAATGGTGTAGATAATGGACTGCCTTCATACAACGCCTTGAACGACCGCATCCTCCAAATCTTCAGTTTCATTGTAACCATCAGCGACGAAAATCAACGTTTTGCTTTTGAACACGAGCACGCACAACTGGGAATCCTAGTTTTTAGTCTTTAAGATATCGTATGATGTGGGCCATCGTGGTCTTTCCACGGCCATGATTGTTCTTGGCAAATTTTATCTACTGAAGTGGTTTGGCATCGTCTTCTCCCGGGCAGTGTCTTTACAAGACGGGTGACCCCCGGCCATTATCAATACTCGTCAGAGATTGTCTGCCTGGCGTCAGTGGTCACATCACCAGGACTTGTGATCTGCACCGGCTGCTCATACGACCGTCCACCACCTGCTCCCACGGCTTCACCTGACCCTGATCGGGGGGATAAGCAGGTGCTACAAATTGCCCAAGGGTGACCTGCAGGCTGGTGGTGGGAAGGAGCGCCTCACCCTTCCTCTGGTAGGGCCGTATCCCTGCTACCCTAGGTGTACCTAATAAATTGGCCTCTGTACGCCCAATGGCTCGGCCTCCACAGCTGCCTGCAGCATCGAATTCCACAATTCACCACCCTCTGGCTAAAGAAATTCCTTTTCATCTCTGCTCCTTGTATTCTGAGACAGTGCCCTGTGGTCCTAGGCACCCCCTCTACAGGAAACACCCTCTGCGTTTCTACCCGATGGCTCCTTCCTCATCCCTCACCCTCACTGATCCCTCCCTCCTCCCTGACCCGCTCTTCCTGGAGTTCTGCCTCACTCCCAGAGTGAAATCAGGACATTGAGAACCGGAGAGGTGGTCCATTGCATTGGTCCGGGAGAGGGCTGATGTTATGCGGTCAAATCTAATTATTTATCCATCTTAGAAACATAGAGACTTAGAAAACCTACAGCACAATACAGGCCCTTCGGCCCACAAAGTTGTGCCGAACATGACCCTACCTTAGAAATTGCTAGGCTTACCCATAGCCCTCTGTTGTTCTAAGCTCCAGACAGTGTCTTTACTAGACGGGTGACCCCCAGCCATTATCAATACTCTTCAGAGATTGTCTGCCTGGCGTCAGTGGCCACATCACCAGGACTTGTGATCTGCACCGGCTGCTCGTACGACCATCCACCACCTGCTCCCACGGTTTCACCTGACCCTGATCGGGGGGGGGGGGGGGTAAGCAGGGGCTACACCTCGCCCAAGGGTGACCCGCAGGCTGGCGGAGGGAAGGAGCGACTCACACCTCCTCTGGTAGGGACGTGTCTCCACCCTGACACATCTATAACTAGGTTGCGCTTTTAAAAATTTAATGATCTGGTAGGTGTATGTCGATGTCCTAGATTCCCCCGTCATTCCTTTGGGCTCATCAGACGTGTGGAAAGGGAGGGAACATCCCCCACCCCCCCTCACCTGGTCTCACCTGTCACCTGCTAGCTTGCTCTCCCCAACTTCACATTCTGGCATTTGCCCCCTTCCTTTCCAGTCCTGCCGGAGTTCCCTGGCCTGAAACGGCGACCGCTTATTCCCCTCCGTAGACGCCCGCCCCTGACCTGCCGAGTTCCTCCAGTCAGCAGGAAGAGCTGGTGTCCGCGCTGGTGCAGTGTTCGTGGTCTGACGTTCGGTCCCATAACACACAGGAGCTGAATCAGACCATTCAGCCCCTCGAGTCTGCTCCGCCATTCCATCGTGGCTGACTTACTATCCCTGTCCAACCCCCATTCTCCTGCCTTCTCCCGTTAACCTTTGCCACCCTGACTCATCAAGAACCTACTGACCCCCGGCTTTAATTATACCGGATGACCTGACCTCCACAGCCGACTGCGGCAATGAATTCCACAGGTTCACTGCCTTCTAGCTAAAGAAATCCCTCCTCACCTCTTTTCTGAAGGACAGCCTTCAATCCTGGGGTTGATCCTAGATCCTGCCCCTCAGGGAAACCCCCTCTCTACCTCTACTCCATCTGCTGCTTCTCACGTTTGGTAGACCGCAAAGCTTTGTTCCATGGGTGTCTGCGGTGAGACCGAGTCTCATCACGTGCATCACACACAAAATGCGGGAGGAACTCAGCAGGCCGGGGAGCGTCTGTGGAAAAGAAGGAACAGCCGACGTTTTGGGCCGAGTCTTTTCGGCGGGGAGGGGCTGGCAAAAAGGGTTTCGGCCCAAAACGTCGCCTGTACTTTCTGTACCGAAGCTGCTCCCAACATCGCAAATGTGTTCTCGCCAACGCCCGATGACCCTGCCCAACTCCATCCCAAAATCAAGGAGGCCTCTGTTTTGGTGCCAGGTTGCCAAACACGGCCCCATTCAGAAGGCTCAGCGGGCGAGCCTCGAGGGGCCCTCTTCAGTCAGTCGTCACAGAGTGAGAGCCGAACGCATTTGGCACGGAGGGGGGAGCGTGGGAGTGCAGAAGAAAGCTCTGGCTGTTTGGGTCCAGAACTTACACCGGGATTACGTACTGATGAAAAGTTAATGCTCATCTTTCTGCGGGGCGCCACATAGCGGGACACTGTGTGCTCTTGAAGGGGCGCCACTGTTCGGCGCTCCCCCCACCTCCCCGGCGGCTGGGTCTGAGGACTGTTTCGTACAAGGTCCTCGAAAGAGACGGGGAGGGCTTAGCATTTTAAAATCCCCTGTAAATCAGCTGCACCAAAAGATTTGCAGGGAGCAAAAGCCTTGCAATTATGAATTTTTTTTTTTGTTAGGGAAACAAGAGGGGCTTGGATCTCGACGTGGCTGTTAGCTGCGTCTGCGTTGGGACCCGCGCAGCCAGATGTCGGTGAGGTTGGCCAAAGTACACGGCGCCACAACCTTCCTCCGCAGACAGGAAAGGCTTTTTCTTTTCTCTCTATTGCCGCAGAGGGCAGCGCGAGACTCTCTGAGTGATTCAGATGTAAAATCTGCCACCTGGCCAGCACCTCAAAACACCACTTGTGATTAGACATAAGTGAGGTCGTGTTGCCGTTGAACCCGGTGTTGAAGGCCCCCTTTGTCCGACTCTGCGCTCCGGCTGCTCCGAAGTCTGGGAACCGTTTCAGCATTCACCCCTCACAGTCACCCTCTGTGCTCTTGTCAGCCCTTCCCCTCCCTCGCCTCGTGGGTGCCGGCCCGCTGACTGATCCTGGGAGAAACTCCACCAAAACGAAGGACTCCCCCCCCCCTCCACCGAGAGCTGCCTTCCCTCGCTGCCCCGTCGCCCACGAGGCAGGGAGACTGGGTGTGTTTTCCTCGAGGCGCAGGAGGTTGGGTGGGAAGGGTACGGAGGGCAGGCTCCCCTCTGATGAGCCCGGAGGAACGGCAGAGACCGATACGGTTCGGCACCGGGAGTTGCCCGTCAGGACTGCCTCGGGGACGCCAGCTCCGGATTTTCCCCTCGGGGGGCTCACTCCCTGTGAGGGCCAGGCAGCGGGAGGTTTGAGATCAGAGTTTTCCCTCTGGATGAGCTGCCGAGCCCCGTCTGCCCGGAGCGACTGGTTTTAAGGTGCCAGTGACCCGCCTTCTCCCCTTCTCCTGTCAGTAGAAACGGTCCCGTCGGGCTGAGTAGCCAAGCCACAGGTGAAGGCCGGGAACCGGACTCGGTCGTCAGAGGCTGTTTGTGACGCACGCCATCGGGAGCATTTTATAGGTGGAGGGTGCTCATCCTCTCCCCCCCCCCCAACCCCCAGTTATAACAACCCTAAGGGGGGGGGGCGGGCGCAGACAGGGTAAACAGCAGGAAACATTTCTCCCTAACGGAGGCATTACAACGGACAGCCAGAAGACCAAAGGCCGCAAGATTAGGCTATTCAGTCCACTGAGCCTGTCGCACAATTCAATCAAGGCAGATTTATTTTCCCTCTCAGCCCCCATTCTCCTCCCTTCTCCCCCCAAATGGAGGGCCAGGTGGGAGGGAAGGGTTAGATTGACCTGGGAGTAGGTTACACTGTTGACACAGCTTTGTAGGCCCCATGGCCTAGTCTCTCTTCCCTTAAGCCCAACCCCACTACCAGGGTAGCAGCTCGACAGGGCCCTCTGTCCCGGGCCGAAGGTCGATCGTCCCTGAGGCCTCTGCTTTCCCCAAACCAATGAGGCAAAGATCCTTCCTCTCCCAGGGGTGAGGTCCCAGCTCTTCTTCTTCTGCAGCTGGACTTGGGACCGGAGTTCGAAGGGCCTGTGCTGTGTTGTAATGGTCTCTTGTGCCGGAAGTGAGAGGTTTTGGGGCAGGCAGGGAAGAGAAACAGAGGGGGCTTCAGGTAGAAAGCTTTCAGGCCGGCAATGGTCAAAGTCTGAGGAGATGGTGCAGGCGGAGACACCCGCAACATTTCATGAGCACTAGAATGGCCAAGGCTCTGAGGCTACAGACCAAGTGTGGGAGGCTGGGACAATCACGGATCAGCAGGCCTATTTCTATGAGATACTGTGCTGTTATCCTTCCTCAGAAATAAGACAGCTATCTGTGCACATTGATTAACTAAAGGTTGGAGGAAGTCAGGTTTAAGACCATGAGTCACAGGAACAGAATTAAGCCTTTTGGCCCCTCCACTCCACATCTCATTTACTATCCCTCTCAACCGCACTCTCCTGCCTTATTCCCCTAACTTTCGACACCACGCTAATCAAGAACCTATCAACCTCCGCTTTAAGTATCCCCCGTCGCTTGGACTCCACGGCCACTCATGGCAATGAATCCCACAGATTCACCACCTAAAGAAACTCGTCCTCATCTCAGTTCTAAACGGATGTCCCTCCGTTCTGAGGCTGCATCCTCTGGTCCTAGACTCCCCCACTCTAGGAAACATCCTCTCCACATCCACTCTGTCTGTGTCCTCTGGTCCTAGACTCCCCCACTATAGGAAACATTCTCTCCACATCCACTCTATCTGTGTCCTCTGGTCCTAGACTACCCCACTATAGGAAACATCCTCTCCACATCCACTCTATCGGTGTCCTCTGGTCCTAGACTCCCCCACTATAGGAAACATCCTCTCCACATCCACTCTATCTGTGTCCTCTGGTCCTAGACTCCCCCACTATGGGAAACATCCTCTCCACATCCACTCTATCGGTGTCCTCTGGTCCTAGACTCCCCCACTATGGGAAACATCCTCTCCACATCCACTCTATCTGTGCCCTCTGGTCCTAGACTACCCCACTCTAGGAAACATCCTCTCCACATCCACTCTATCTGTGTCCTCTGCTCCTAGACTCCCCCACCATAGGAAACATCCTCTCCACATCCACTCTGTCTGTGTCCTCTGGTCCTAGACTCCCTCACTATAGGAAACATCCTCTCCACATCCACTCTATCTGCATCCTCTGGTCCTAGACTCCCCCACTGTAGGAAATACCCTCTCCACATCCACTCTATCTGTGTCCTCTGGTCCTAGACTCCCCCACCATAGGAAACATCCTCTCCACATCCACTCTATCTGTGTCCTCTGGTCCTAGACTCCCCCACTATAGAAAACATCCTCTCCACATCCACTCTATCTGTGCCCTCTGGTCCTAGACTACCCCACTCTAGGAAACATCCTCTCCACATCCACTCTATCTGTGTCCTCTGGTCCTAGACTCCCCCACCATAGGAAACATCCTCTCCACATCCACTCTGTCTGTGTCCTCTGGTCCTAGACTCCCCCACTATAGAAAACATCCTCTCCACATCCACTCTATCTGTGTCCTCTGGTCCTAGACTCCCCCACTGTAGAAAACATCCTCTCCACATCCACTCTATCTGTGCCCTCTGGTCCAAGACTCCCCCACTATAGGAAACATCCTCTCCACACCCACTCTATCTGTGCCCTCTGGTCCTAGACTCCCCCACTATAGGAAACATACTCTCCACATCCACTCTATCTGTGTCCTCTGGTCTGAGACTCCCCCACAATAGGAAACGTCCTCTCCACATCCACTCTATCTGTGTCCTCTGGTCCTAGACTCCCCCACTACAGGAAACATCCTCTCCACATCCACTCTATCTGTGTCCTGTGGTCCTAGACTCCCCCACTAGAGGAAACATCCTCTCCACATCCACTCTGTCTGTGTCCTCTGGTCCTAGTCTCCCCCACTATAGGAAACATACTCTCCAGATCCACTCTATCTGTGTCCTCTGGTCCTAGTCTCCCCCACTATAGGAAACATACTCTCCAGATCCACTCTATCTGTGTCCTCTGGTCCTAGTCTCCCCCACTATAGGAAACATCCTCTCCACATCCACTCTATCTGTGTCCTGTGGTCCTAGACTCCCCCACTTTAGGAAACATCCTCTCCACATCCACTCTATCTGTGTCCTCTGGTCCTAGACTCCCCCACTAGAGGAAACATCCTCTCCACATCCACTCTATCTGTGTCCTCTGGTCCTAGACTCCCCCACTATAGGAAACATCCTCTCCACATCCACTCTATCTGTGTCCTCTGGTCCTAGACTCCCCCACTATAGTAAACATACTCTCCACATCCACTCTGTCTAGGCTTTTTGATATTCTACAGGCTTCAATGAGATCTCTCCCCCCCCCCCCCCCCACATCTCTCCCTCACTCTTCCAAACTCCAGTGAGTACAGGCCCAGAGTACGTACTTTTCATCTGTACCTACAGAGTACCCTTTCATCTGTTTTAATGAGGACCGGGGTGGGGTGGAGAGAAGGACATTAATTGAGCTGAAACAGCACTGGTAGAGACTGATGTGCTTCCCCAGAACCAACCCAGTTACGATGGGCCGAATGGAGACAGGAGACAGGACGCTGGTCTGTTTTCATTGCCATAGATGGCTGTGGAGGCAAAGCCACTGGGTGTATTTAAAATGGAGGTTGTTAGATTCCAGATTGGTCAGAATAGGATAGCATTTTATGGCCGTTGCTCAACGTGAGTTTGAAGTGCTGCTCCACTCTATGCAAAACAGTTATTATACAACGCATGTGGTACAGATTAATTTTTTTAAAATCGCATATTTACATGCAGCAAGTGACGTTGATAGTCCGTAATGCTCAAAGGCCATTGGCAAGCCAGGGTATGGCGTTATTCAGCTGTACAGCAGCCGTCGGGAAGAAGCTGGGTCTCAGTCTCACTCTCTTGTGTGAGGTGTGTTTGCACCTCCTACCAGACGGCAGAAGAGTGAACGGAGCTCAGGATGGGACGGGCCTTTAATGACGTTATGATCATCAAGAGTTGCGGGTTGTCTCCAGGTCCGGAAGTTGAGTCCCAACGACGTGCCGGGCCGTCCTAATCACCCACCGGAGTGCTCCGCGGTCTCTTTTGCTGCAGCTCGACTATCACACCGCCATTCCGTGTGTCAGCATGCCCTCTGCTGTGCACCGATAGAAGTTGGCCCGCAATTTCTGGGGCAGGTTGGCCCTGAAGCACGGGCAATCAAAGGATACGGAGAGAGAGCAGGAGGACGGGGTTTGAGAGGGATAATAAATCAGCTGTGATGGAATGGTGGAGCAGACACCATGGTCCAAATGGCCTAATTCCACTCCTATGTCTCACGGCTTTCCTTGCAGCAAAATGGGGACCAAGATTTCAAGCGACCACTCGTATGCAGCTTGCTTGTGACGTTTTCAGTGAGGTGGCTGGGTGGGGGGAGACATTTTCTGTGTTCATTACTTCGGCAGCAAGAGGGAAGAAAAGGACAAGAAGGCAGGCTGCAAGGAGTGGACTTGAGTTGGGTTGCCATGGCAGCAAGCGGCCTACTGGGATGAGAGGAGCCTGCACGAGCGAGAGAACTGTATGGGGGAGAGACAGAGTCCATTCAGTAGCAGGACGCGACAGTTCAGGAAAACACATCCACTAGCTTTCATAAGTGAAACAACTCACAATGAAAGGCGGGGGGGAATGCTAAATACACCAAGAATCACTAAATATACTATTACAGTCAGTGGCCCCTTTGTCAGGTACTCCTGCACATTAATGCAAATATCTCATCAACCAATCGTGTGGCAGCAACTCAACGCATAAAAGCATGCAGGCCCGGTCACGGGGTTCAGTTGTTGTTCAGACCAAGCATCAGAATGGGGGCAGAAACGTGATCTAAATGGCTTTGGCGGCGGAACCATTGTCGGCGCCAGATGGGGTGGTTTTAAGCAACTGCTGATCTCCCGGGATTTTCATGCATGAGGACCTCCAGAGAACGGTGTGGAAAAAAAAATCCAGTGAGTGTCAGTTCTGTGGGGGCGAAAATGCCTCGTTAATGGGAGAGGTCAGAGGAGAATGGCCAGACTGGTTCAAGCTGACGGGAAGCTCAAATAGCCACGCATTTCAACAGGGGTGCGCAGAAGAGTGTTTCTGAGTGCACAACACGTCGAGCCTTGAAGTGGACGGGCCACAGCGGCAGAAAAGCACGAGCATACACTGGGTGGCCATTTTGCTTGGTACAGGAAGTCACTAATCAGGCAGCCAATGAGAGTAGGTTTTACAACAGAGACTGACCAACTACCAATGATCTCTTACCGTGGTTGAACACTGTTGGTGTACGGTACATGATGATTGGGGCCTGGATTGAGTGGAGGGCCAGAAACTTTTAGGAAATGGCTTGTACAAAGGGGGTATAACTTTAAGGGAACTTCATCCAGTGCCCAGATGATGGGTCTCTTTAGGATAGAGATTGAGGAGGAAATTCTTTAGCCAGAGGAATTGGTTGCCATGGACAACTCTGGAGGACAAGTCATTGGGTATACTGAAAGCCGGGGTTTGATAGGTTCCTGATGAGTCAGGGTGTCAAAGGTCACGGGGAGAAGGCAGGAGTGTCGGGCGAAGAGGGATAATAAATCAGCCGTGATGGAATGGCGGTGCAGACTCGATTGGCTGAATGGCCTGTTTTCGCTCCTATGCCCTATGATCTCAGGCCAAAACATCCATTTTTTTTTAATTGGCCTCCAGAGATGATGCTTGAATTGCTGAGTTCCTGCTGCGCGCACGCGCGCGTGTGTGTTGCTTAAGACTTCCAAAGCACCTGCTTTATCCCTTGTGCTTTGTTCAGCGTCTATCCTGTGCTGGCCCAGGCCCAGAAGTCTACGTTGGGACAGTGGGGAGGGAGCTTTGCTCTGCATTGAATCCAGTGCCCACAAACTTGATAATCTTGATAATCAGATTCACTCCCGAGCGAAGCCAGCTTGGCGCTGGGTACATCCCAAAACGTCCCAGGAGATTCCGATCCGCAACGATCCCGTGACGGCTGCACCTTCCTCAAAAGGTCATGATCCCAGATGTCAACGTCTCCAAAAGATCTATCCTGACATTGGAAGGAATGTCAGGGGCTAGAGTTCATACAACACACACAAAATGCCGGTGGAACACAGCAGGCCAGGCAGCATCTACAGGTAGAAGTGCTGTCGACGTTTCGGGCCAAGACCCTTCGACAGTGCTTCTCCCTATAGATGCTGCCTGGCCTGCTGTGTTCCACCAGCATTTTGTGTGTGTTGTTGTTTGAATTTCCAGCATCTGCAGATTTCCTGGTGTTGGCTATAGTTCATGAGAAGTTTGAAGAGACTTGGCATGTCACTGGAGACCCCGGCAAAGTTCTACAGTCGTTTCGTGGAGAGCCACATAAAATGCTGGCCAGCTATTATCAATGTGCGATGGAGACCATGCTGACACGCGGAATGACGGTGTGGTCATCCGGTTACAGCGAGACAGATCACAAAGCACTCCGACGGGCGATTAGGGTTAGGCATTGCTGGCCAGCTTTTATCGATGTGCGACAGAGGGCATACTGACACGCGGAACGACGGTGTGGTCGTCCGGTTACAGCGAGACAGATCACAAAGCACTCCGACGGGCGATCCGGACAACTCAGCCCATCATTGGGATTCAACCGCCAGACCCGGAGACAATATAGAATTCCCGACGTCTGCGACATGATCGCAACGTCATCGAAGACCCGTCCCATCGCGGACCATCTGATCAATCTCCTGCTGTCTGGTTGGAGGTACAAACACATCTTGGCCAAGACAGTGAGACTGAAACACAGCTTCTCCCCGACGGCTGCTGCACAGCTGAATAATGCCACACCCCGGCTTGCCGATGGCCTTCGAGTGTTCTGGACCATCAAAGTCACTTGTTGCGTGTAAATATGGAATGTTTTTTAAAACTTAAACTGCACCACATGCATTGTAAACATCCGCTTTGCACGGACTAGAGCAGCACCGCAATCTCGCTGTCTTTGAGCAATCACGATAAAGTTCCACTCTGTTCCAGTCTAACTGTTTGCCTCACTATCTGGTGCGGAGGGGGCCACCACACAAAAGCTGCAGAGGGTTGTGAACTCAGCCAGTTCCGTCACGGGCACCGGCCTCCCCAGCATCCAGGACATCTTCGAGACGCGATGCCTCAAAAAAGGCGGCATCCGTAATTAAGGCCACCACCGCCCAGGACATGCCCTTTTCTCACCGTTACCATCATGGAGGAGGTACAGGAGCCTGAAGACACACACTCAGAGATTCAGGAACAGCTTCTTCCCTTCTGCCATCAGGGAGGAGGTACAGGAGCCTGAAGACACACACTCAACGATTCAGGAACAGCTTCTTCCCCTCTGCCATCAGGGAGGAGGTACAGGAGCCTGAAGACACACACTCAGCGATTCAGGAACAGCTTCTTCCCCTCTGCCATCAGGGAGGAGGTACAGGAGCCTGAAGACACACACTCAACGATTCAGGAACAGCTTCTTCCCCTCTGCCACCAGGGAGGAGGTACAGGAGCCTGAGGACACACACTCAACGATTCAGGAACAGCTTCTTCCCCTCTGCCATCAGGGAGGAGGTACAGGAGCCTGAAGACACACACTCAATGATTCAGGAACAGCTTCTTCCCCTCTGCCATCAGGGAGGGGGTACAGGAGCCTGAAGACACACACTCAACGATTCAGGAACAGCTTCTTCCCCTCTGCCATCAGGGAGGAGGTACAGGAGCCTGAAGGCCCAAAGTCAAATGTGTCAGATGTGTCTTCCTCCCTTCCATCCCATTTCTGAATAGTCCATGAGCACTACTCACTAACTCACAAAATGGCCGAATTCTGCTCCAGCGTCTGAACGTCTTATTGACATTTGTGATTGTTATGTCAGGAGCATATGAAAGAACTTTTTTCCCTCCAGTCAAAACTCAAAATTCAAAGGAAATTCATTATCAAAGCACATGTAAGTCACCATGTACAACACTAAGATTCATTTTCTTGGCAAGCATTCACAGTAGGTACAAAGAAGCACAACAGGATCAATCAGATAAAAAATGACCAAGATGCTCAGCTGCTGCAAAACGATTATTGATTCACTATGTCAATGCGAGTCTCAATGGCAAATTGTCCTTCAACTCATTGAAATGTTATGCTGTGCACTTCAGTCACAAAGTTACACCAATCAACACGCCGTATAACATGAAAGGAAAGATTCTTGAACCAGTCACCCACCACCCATATCTTGGTGTTGGAATTAGCAAGGATCTTCACTGGGCACACCACATCAATCAGATTACCGCCAACGCAAATGCTGGGTGTCCTGGGAAGAAACCTCCACCCGTGTAGTAAATCCGTCAAGGTCACGGCATACAAGACACTCGTCCATCCGAAGCTCCAGTATTGCGCGGCCATGTGAGATCCCCAGCAAAGCTAACAGTAAGAAGTCCATCGAAAAAATCCCATGCCACGCTGCTCGCTTTAGACAATAGACAATAGGTACAGAAGTAGACCATTCGGCCCCTCGAGTCGGCCCCCTTTGTGCTAAACGATCACACAGCAGGAAATCCAGTGTCACCAATGTGCTCTCTAACCTTCAATGGGAACCACTCGAAAACCGACGTCCTAAATCTCCAATTTCAAACAAGTTCACAGCATCGCTCCATCGGACATCCAAACTCGTCACGGGGTCAGTTCAACTCGACAGGAAACTGGATCTTCCATTCATTCAACAAGATTTGCTAGCGGTACTCCCTCTACCCAAGATCAACAAGAGAGTGGAATCTTCTGCCGGTATCTCTGATATTGATATTTTTAAAGATAGACTCAGTCAAATCAATTCAGGGGATCCAGTCAAAAAGCTCACTTTACAATTTAACTCTCACGCCGTTCACACCGTCTGAGCGTTATAACGTTATAGCGTTATAAATACAAACTCAGAAATGACACCAAACTATAAGTACAAGCCTGACCCAGATTTGGAGTCAGAGTTCCACAAATTATATTACAGCCGCTGTTACAGATAGGCCTATCCATAGTATCTGTCCCGATATAATATTACAGAATAAACAGGCAAGAATGACTTACTTAACAGGTACAGCCATTCCAAACACACATAACTTACAGAAATCAATCAGTGAAAAATACCAGTAATATGCTGAATTAAAAGAGGAAATTGATAGACTATGGAAGATGAACAGGGTATACATCGTCCCAGTAGTAATATCTACAACAGGTGTCATCCCAAAGGCACTACACAATAACATTGAACAATTAGACCTACACAGCAACATCTACGTAAATCTTCAGAAAGCCACAATACTAACACTACTTAGAATAGTCTGAAAGCCACAATATTAAACACCACTAGAATAAAGTGGTGAGAACTTCCTAACAATGGAGAAATAAGTTTGCTTGGCTAAGCCCGTAGCTCAGGTTTTACAAGTCTCAGCTGAGGAAAAAAAAATGGAA